>NC_092459.1:329220-569220 GCF_047495875.1 Pithys albifrons albifrons
CACAAATAGGCCCAAGTTAGGGAAACCCCATGAAGGGTGAGAGGGATAAACCCACTCCACGTTGGTCCGAGCCAGCTGCTGACAGAGTCTGGATCACTAAGAGCAAAGTTAGACTAATTAGGAAATATTGGGGAAAAAACCCTGAAGCATCAGCTGAATACAACTGAATAAAGGTCTGGGATTTATCCAGGAGATCACTCAGCCTCTCTGGGTCAGACTGAGCCTGAGGAAACAATGTGTAAAGGCTGGTTGGCTGGTTCCAGCCATCACACAGAGTTATTTATTAAGTAATTAAAAAGTGGAGAATCTTAATATTTGACCACATATTTTATGACAGCAAAAGATTTTCCTTCTTGCTTTAACCAGGATGAAAGTATTCAGATACTTCAAAGCTGTGCCACCTTCTGTCATTTTTACTTTGCACCGTTCAAAGGGGTGGAGAGGAACAGGTTTCTGTTCCTTCCTTCTGAACTACTGATAAATTTGTTGTATCTGCACCTTTATCACTGTTGCCTGTGAGAGGTTCCAGGGCCAACTGCACACTCTCTGCTCAGTATTTTTTCTTAATTTCTTCCCTCCTTCTCTCTTTACCATCTCACTTCCCTCCCTCCCTTTTTCATTCTTTCATTCCCTCTCTTGCAAGTTACAGCCTGAGGTGTGTTTTAAGCTCCTGATGATAAGGAAAATGATCTAAATTCATATTACAGAGTGGGACCATTCCCCAGAAATGCTTTTCTATGCAAGAGGAAATTGCTGCAGCCAGAACAACCTGCACAGGGGTGACCCAGAGCAATGTTATAGAAACACAGAATGGTTTGGGTTGAAAGTGACCTCAAAGCTCCTCTCATTCCACCCCCTGCCCTGGGCAGGGACACCTTCCACTAGCCCAGGTTGCTCCAAGCCCATCCAACCTGGCCTTGGACACTTTCAGGGATGGGACATCCACTATCCCTCTGGGCAAACTGCACCACACACCAGGACCAGGATAACTGAACACAGACCAAACTGCTCCACTCCAACGATGTAAAAACCCACAGAAGTCACCCACAGCACGGGGGTAGGAAGGATTTTGCCCATCCCTAAGGAATGGGTGTCAGTTGAAAGGAAGTTTTCCTCCTTTCCCCTCCTACCTCAGCATCACCTCCCCAGAGCAGGGATTCAGACGTTCACAGGCTATCTCCAGGAGGAGAAGGAGGAAGAGGAGGAGGAGGAAAAGGGCAGTCTACTGAGCTATTTTGGAATGTGTTCATCTGTGGTGCTGGGATGACATCAAAGCCCAACAGGCACCCAACCCTCTCAAGTGCAGTGTTTGATCCAATGATATCCGTTGGAGCTAAAATTAGAAATCTCTGTGCTCTGTGGTCAGTCTTGAGGGTAAATGCTTGAAAACTCTCTAGGCTGGAGCAGGCCCATCACCAGGTACTATCTCATTAACATCAGGACAGGAAATTACATCAATTCTTCCATTTTCCACTGCAGCAAACAGCACTTGTGCTGGAGGGGTGCTGACAGAGGTTAGCAAAGCAGTGTTGGAAAGTACGAGTTTGTATCCTGTTTAAAACCACATGTGAGCTCAGATGTTGATGTGAATCTGAATGGAGTGGAAAATTGCTCTGCCCTCAGGCACAGGCACTTCAAAGCTCTAATAGGTGCTAACCATTGCTAGCAGGGGCTGCACAAACCCACTCCTCTTCCCAATAAATGCCTAACCTAAACCTCAGGCTTAACCTTGCAGTCTGTGTTTTCTACCAATATCTCTTTTCAAGCTCCCAGCGCTCATCAATAAAAGATTGCTGCTGTCATTTGTAGAGGCTCATCCCACCCCAGGCATCTTGACTGGATATTAGGAAGAAATTCTTCCCTGTGAGGGTGGGGAGCCCATGGCACAGCTTGCCCAGAGAAGCTGTGGCTGCCCCATCCCTGGAAGTGTCCAAGGCCAGGCTGGATTGGAGCAACCTGGTCTAGTGGAAGGTGCCCATGCCTGTGTCAGAGAGGTGGGAACCAGATGATATTTAAAGTCCCTTCCAATCCAAATCATGTTATAATTTTATGATTCCAAGATGACCTCCCTGCTCCAGGGAGATAAATATTGCAAGAGGGTCTTGGGAGCAAGAAGCTACCAAAGTAAAACTTGGAGATAGTTGCAGAAGGTAGCACATGCCCAGGACAAAGGAGTTTTCCAGAGATATACTCTCAAGTTATACTTTTATGGATATCTGTGTCTTCTGATCTTATACATCCTGTAGGTATCAGAGGAGAAAACTGTGTTGTAGGGAGGTGAGGGTGTTCAGCCCAGAGAAGAGAAGGTTCCAGAGAGGTCTTAGAATCCCTTCCAGTGCTTAAAGGGGCTCCAAGAGAGCTGGGAGAGGGACTTTGGACAAGGGACTGGAGTGACAGCACAAGGGGGAGTGACTTCCCATTGCCAGAGGGCAGGGTTAAAGATTAGGGAAAATTCTTCTCTATGAGGCCTTGGCACAGGTTGTCCAGAGAAGCTGTGGCTGCTCCATCCCTGAGTGTCCAAGTCCAGGCTGGACAAGGCTTGGAGCAACCTGGGATAGTGGAAGGTGTCCCAGTCCATGGCAGGGGGTTGAAAGTAGATGATCTTTAAAGGTTCCTTTCCAACCCAAACTATTCTATGACTCTATGATGAGGTTTTTCTTTCCTTAGTAGTTCACATTTATTCTGTTTATGATTAAAATCCCCACTAGCAAGGAGAGACTTGTGGCAGAAACTGGGAATCCAGTGATGTGGTTTCAAGTTTGCTTCAGCTTTCTGCCTCTCACTGCAGACACAGCTCATGGCTGTGACTCCTGAGCAAGACAGGGAGTGATGCTTCTCTTCTGCTTGGCTTGTCTGCTCAAAGTTTTAGTGGCTGGGTGTGCACTGGTAGAACTGAACACATGGAAACGTACATGGAAATATCTAGTTATTAATGGGTCTGTCTGTCTGGTGATCTACCTGCCCATCCATCCATCCATCCATCCATCCATCCATCCATCCATCCATCCATCCATCCATCCATCCATCCATCCATGGGGCACTTATGCATGTTGATGCACAGGGAGGTATGTGAGCAACCCCATGCTTTGTAAGGGTGGGTAAGAAGCAGCCAAGAAAACTCGTTGCCATGGGGAGGTGATGATGATGATGATGATGGACTCTTCCTGCTCTCCCAGGTGGCAGAGGGGATGGCGTACATCGAGCGCATGAACTTCATCCACCGCGACCTGAGAGCCGCCAACATCCTGGTCTCCGAGAGCCTCTGCTGCAAGATCGCTGACTTCGGCCTGGCCAGGCTCATCGAGAACGAATACCTGGCACAGGAGGGTGGGTGCCCTTCCTTCCATTGCCCTGTACCCTTGCCAACCTCTCGCCACGATGCTGGGTTGGGATCAGGCACTGCCCATGGTGTGAGACCTGAGCCCACATTGCTGCTGGTCTCAGCACCCAGGCAGGACACAGAGAAAGAAAGAGCCACAAATTGGGTCCGAGGAGAGGCAGCAGCACTTGGGGACAATAAAGAACAACTGAGGCCTGAGGAGGGAAATGGGGGGAAAGTCTCTCAGCATTGTTTAGGGGCAGTCCTGCTGAATCTTGGCTGGGTTTACTGAAGAAAGGTGATCTCTGCTAATGGAACCTGCTGCCCGTGCCCACGTGCTCACAGTGAGTCCATCCAAAGGGAAGGAACAGCAGCAGAACTTGGTCATTGCCCTGCAGAAAGGAGCAGGAGCCACAAATCTGGACACACTGGCAATTCCCAGCTGTCCCAGCCAAACCAAGCCCAGACCAGATCAGGCTCCTTCTATAACAATGGAAAAGCTTGGAAAACATAGAATTATAGAATTGTTAAGGCTGGAAAAGATCTCTAAGATCAATGAGCTCTGAGTGAGACATAAGATCAAATTATTCATATTGCAAAGAGATTTTACAGAGCATCAGGGAAACAAAGAGAAGTGATTGAAATAAAAGGATTAAGTATGGCACAAGTGGCACTTAGCAGAAGATTTTCAATTTTTGATAATATATCCCCCTCTGCAGTTGGGATGAAGTGAAACTTCCCCATAAAATTATTCTGGAGAAAGAAAATTGAATAGATTAATTTGTATTTTTTTGTGAGATAAGAAACTTTTCTTTCAATTTCCTGTCCCAAAATATGTTATGATACAAATGATACCCACTTCAACAAGCAAAACTATTTCACAGTAGTAAAAGCTCCCAAATACAATTTGCAAAATGTAGGAAGGGGAACTGTGACTTTGCTGCAATTTTTAAAGGCAGTTTTATCCTTAAGAGAAGCTTTGATAAAATCAGTATAATTCTGTTAATCCCTAAAGGAGGTGCTTTTCCAGTGGAAAACAGCTCCTAGCAGCATTTTTCCAGCTAATTTTACTCTGAAATAACAGCTGCCCTTCTGTCTGCTTTGAACAAGTCTCACTTCATAGATTGCATTTCCGAGCCTCACCAGTCAGAGTGTGATGTGCAACAGCAAAGGCACTTCTTTCACACCCTGCAGTTGGATTTTCAGTCCTGTATAAATAAAAATGTGGTTTCCTCTACAGTCTCACACAATCAGTTCCCACGTCTCAGGATGGCTTGGGTTGTTTTTTTGGTCTTAGCTAAACTGAAATAGCAATCTCATGGTCACTGCTGTCCACAGTGGGCTAAACAAGAGCCTGCTGGTCAAAACATAATGGGAGTTATTTTGGTTTTAATATATATATGCAGCTTTAAGAACTGGATAACTTATATTTGTTGTATTATTTATGCAATTTTGCTCAAAACAGCTCCCTTCCAGTGGGTGACTTCGTAAAATCATAGAATACCAGGTTGAAAGAGAAGCTCAGGGATATCATCTGGTCCAACTTTTCTTGGCAAAAGCCAGAGAAAATTTGTACAGAATAAAATCCTATTGTTGCTGTTCTCTACTAAGGCTGTCAGAGACATGGGTTGTGAGTCCCCCATCCAGCCCTCGGCCCCCCAGCATTAGAACAGGGAGCTCTTGGAGCAGGTCCAGAGGAGGCCACGCAGACAATCAAGGGCTGGAGCACCTCCCTGATAAGGAATCACAGAATCACAACCAAGAGCCCACGGGAACCAGGGATCAGTTCTGGGGAACTGCTCGCTGTGCCTGTGGCAGATGAGGGAGATGTTCTAACTCCAGGAACTATTTCCTTGTGTTTCCTCTGGACAGGTGCCAAATTCCCAATCAAATGGACAGCACCAGAGGCCATTAACTATGGAGTTTTCACCATCAAATCTGACGTGTGGTCCTTTGGGATCCTCCTGACAGAGATCATAACCTATGGCAGGACTCCTTATCCAGGTACAGTGCACTGGGAATACAGGATAGGTGTCCATGGACTACCAAGGATCTAGTGCTGTTTTGGGCTTGGAGGCACCAGACACATGCAACTGTCTCTCAGAATTACAGAATTGTTTAAGCTGGAAAAGAACTCTAAACTGAGTCCAGCTATTAACCCAGCACTGCCCAGCCCATCACTAACCCATGTCTTCAGGTGCCACATCCTCATATCTTTTAAATCCCTCCAGGGATGGTGATCAGCCACTTCCCTGGGCAGCCTGTGCCAGGGCTGGACAACCCTTCCAAGGAAGAAATTCTTCCTGCTATCCAATTTAAACCTTGGCTGGTGCAACTTGAGACTATTTCATCTTCTGTCGCTTATTACACGTGAGAAAAGACCAACCTCCACTTGTCTCCACCCTCTTGTCAGGGAGTTGCAGAGAGTGGAGAAGGTCCTCTCTGAGCCTTCTTTTCTCCAGCTCCCCAAACTCCCTGAGTCTCTCCTGGTGCTTCAGACTCTTTCCCAGCTCCACTGCCCTTCTCTGGACACTCTGCAGCCCCTCAATGTCTTCCTTATGATGAGGAGCCCTTCATGCTGGGTTTCCTTTCCTTAGGGTCCCACAGGCCTCTGTTACACCTGTGCTAAGCAGAACTTCTAGAGGGGAATCAGGGCGGGCACAGCCCTAATGGAGGGATGATTCCCACATACGGGAACCATCGCAGCCTCTGGTGCCCCTCCAGCTCTGCCTGGTTGTGACCTGCTGCAAGCACCGACCTTCACCTCCAGGGCTCTGCATAACTCCTGCTAAGCTGTGTTTCCCTCCAGGCATGACCAACCCCGAGGTGATCCGCAACCTGGAGCGTGGCTACCGCATGCCCTGCCCGGACATGTGCCCCGGGGAGCTCTACACCATCATCCTGAGGTGCTGGCGCAGCAAACCCGAGGAGCGCCCGACCTTCGAGTACCTGCAGTCGGTGCTCGAGGACTTCTACACGGCCACGGAGAAGCAGTACGAGCCAGAGCCCCAGCAGTGAGGCCACCGCGCCACCAGCACCTGGGCACAGGTGGGCAGGAACGCCACCACCTGGCGAGGGAGCGTTTCAGGCCTTTCCCTTTCTCCCGTGCGCCGTCCGCGATGCGGTTGGTGATGGGGAATGAGGAGGGACACGAGGGAGGTGGATGCTGTAAGGCTCTGTGGTTGTGAAAGGGACTAAAGAGGTGGCCGAGAGATGTCACAGCTCCCCCCTTGTCCTCCCTGGAGGTCTGTACCCACTTTGCAGACATCGCCTCTGCCATGAAGGGACAGCAAACTCCTCCGTGGCCCACTTGGATCCAGAAAAGCCCCTCAGCCCCACAGCTGTAGCCCCGGGAAGACGGGACCATGGTGGTGGTGGGGAGGGTGCAGAATCTCCCCCCCACGTCTGATGCCACCGCTGGCAATACTACAACCCCCTCCACGCCATGTGCAGGGGTGGGAGTGTGTCCTGTCTGCACCTCCTTGGGCCACACCGGACTCCCAAGCTCTGGAGAAATCTCTCCAGGTGATGCCCCCGCTCCGCCCCAAGTCGTTAATAAAAAACCGGATACGACCATTTGCCATTTCTTTATTCGGCCATCAGGGTGAGGGTGAGCACCTGTGCTTTCCGTGCCCACCTCATCCCATGGGGACGGGAGAGGCTGTGGCACTCCCTGGGAAGCACGGGGTGATGCTGGTGGTACCCGGGGCGGGAAGTGGGGGATTCCCGAGGTGAAGCCCACCTGAGGCACGAGAGATGTTCGTTCTGTGGCCACGAGGTGTCCCTCCTTCCCAGCAAATCCGGCCGGCTCCTGGGAATTAAACGTAATGAAATACCTCGGAAATAAACCCCCTCTGCCTTGGTAGAGTGTTCGCTGCACAAGCTCCTGGCGCTGCATCACGGCAGCGCCCCCAGTCCCTCTCCGTAACCAGCGCTGTAAAAAGGCTGTAGGGTGGTCTCCAAACAGGAGTTTCACAGGGATGGCGAGTGGAGAAGGAGTTTAAAGGGCACAGATGACACACAGAAGGAGTGTGAGCCCCACAGGAGTGAGCAGCAGGCTGGGACACAGGTGGACACTCCTTCATGTTACAGTGCAGAGAAGTGTCTCCCCGGGGTGTTGCATCTGCTGTTTCCTACCCCATGAAGTAGATTTTGAGTCCAACTGCAGAGGGTGCATTTCACATGTAACAGGGATGCTACGAAAGAGAAACAGCAGAGATGAAATGAGAAATCCCCAGGGAGACCTTAAAGGCTTCAATAGGGGATTATAATAAAAGTGGGGACAGAATTTTTAGCAAGGCTTGTTGAATAGGACAAGGGGTGATGGTCTTAAACTAAAAGAGGGTCGATTTAGAACACTTATAAGGAAGACATTTTTTACAATGGGTGTGGTAAAACACTGGCACAGGTTTCCCAGAGAAGCTGGGGCTGCCCCATCCCTGGAAGTGTTCAAGGCCAGGTTGGATGGGGCTTGGAGCAACCTGAGATACTGGAAGGTGTCCCTGCCCATGGCAGGGGATTGGAATGAGATGATCCTTAAGGTCCCTTTCAGCCCAAGCCATTCTGTGCTTTTATGACCCATTTGCCAGCAAACATACCCAGCCATGCCCAACACGTGACTCAGAATTACCTGTTCATGCCACTGCTGCAAAAGAACCTGAGAGGAAAAGGATATGAAAATTCTCCACAAATTGTAGGGACAGCTGGGCAGCTACATCAGTGCAAGGCCTTGATCTGTGGTGCCATAATGCCCCCATCTGTCATGTGTAATGAGACAAACCCCCCCTCTGTGATGCCAGCGTCACTTCCCAAGTGTATTCCAATGGGATAACGTGCTTATCTTGGCATGAACAGCATTTTGCCTGGCTTCAAATACTATTTATCCTGTCATTTGAAGACCCACAAAAAAAGATCACTTTGGTACTGGTTTAGCACTCAAAAGAGGCCACAGGCTCTGGGGATGGCTGGTTTGCACAGTTTGGAAATGTCATGCCTGCACCCTGAAGGGGAAAGGAGATTTAATAACAATAAAAACTCCCCCAGATTCAGGAAGAAGGGAACTGGGTGAGATAGTCCAGCCTCAGAAATCCTAGACCTAGTGGAGAAACGTTAGGGTGTCCAGGATTTTTTCATAGGGCTTGTGGATGGGATTCTCTGGAGGACCTGCAGCCCTCTAGGACTGCACTGGAGCTGGATGGGAAACACTGGGCTGTGGAAAAGATCTCAGTCTTCACAACCTGCACCACATGAACACGGTGCTAGTAAGTCCTAGAACTAATTAAAGATGAATCAGGCTTGGTCCAGTTCCTTCGTGTTTCCCAAGAGACAAGTTACATGCTTGAACTCCAGCCTGGTCTTTCCCAGGTCCCAGGGTCTCTGTGCAGAACTAGATTTCTGTTAATGAGATGATGGACAGAAAATAAATACAGATGAAAGTTATTTGACTCTTTGGCTGTTAATATTTTATTGAAGTGAAAACTGTGGGCTGTTTGTGCTGGAACAAACCAGGAAGAGGAGTTGCAGGGTGTCTATTGAGCACTTGTGCATTGCATTATCACCCGAGGCCAAAGTGTCAAGTATTGTAGCTCAATTTAGAAAGGAAATGGATATTTTTATGGCCAGTAGCAGCACGTGACTGAGCCCAGGGTGAACATAACAAGAGACTCTAAGCTCTGCTTCCTCTCCATGAGACACCACAGCCTTTTTTGTTCATGCTGCACAAATACATGTTAAATTTGTTCCCTGGGGCAGAGACTCATCTGGCCCCACAGTCTCCTCCATGAAGCCCTGTCAGAAGCCACTGGAAACTCTTCCCTTGCTTAGGGGAGTGGGTTGGGGCTGTGCCACTAAGCTGAGTCTCTCCAGGGGATGGATGGAGAGGTGAGATCCGTGGGCAGCCATGGTTTGACACAACATCCACCAAAACCACTGGGAAGTGGATTCCACAGTTTCACTAGGGCAGGGGCAGAGCAGTTGCACAGAAAAGGACCTGCACACCAGCCTGCACCCTGGACATGTAATCAGGGATATCAGGTATGAAGTGGGTTGCTGTGCTCTGTGATTGCCAGCCCAGGAGGCTCCATGGGACCAGGATGTCTCCAATGTCAGCAGAAAGCTCTGGAAGAGCTCCTTCATTCCCATACCAACCTGGAAGCCCAAGGGATGTCTCTTCAGAGCTGAGCTCCAGCCAGAGGCTCACAGGTGAGTGTCAGAGCAGGAGAAAAGTGATAAATGATCCAGGCTCTCAAATTTAGTTTGTGAACCCACCCAAGAAGAAGATGTCAAGCTGTGCAAAGGTATTTTACAAGATATGAGGCAGTTTCTGCCACAGACAGAGCATAAATGCCCAGAATGGCCCAGAGAAACTTTGAAGGGAATACCTGGTGATTTGTATCTTACATAATATCCAAGATAATCCTTTCATTTCTTCCCCAGGTGCCAGGTGGGGTCCTCTGGAATAGCCCTTCCAATTCTTATACTGAAAGGCTCAGATCTCCATGGCTGGTCTTTGCTCCTGCTTTCCTATGCAGCCTTGGTCCTGTTACTCCATCCCCATCCTCTGGCTGAAATGTCATCTGTGTTGGTTGTTGGTAATGTCTGGTCCTGTGGTGGTGCTGAGTTTGTTCTCATTAAGAGCCTGTTTACAAGTGGTTTGAGGCTCTGGAGGGAAGGTTTCTGTGGTATTTCTCAGCTCTTCACCTTGCAGATGTAAAAATACCCCCGTGGCTGTGCTGTGAAACCTTCTCCAGGCAATAGCTGTGCACTGGGACATCTTGGCAAAGCAGGAAGTGCATTGGGAAACTTGGAGCCAGTGCCAGAGGGTGATACAGCCATGGAAAAACCAGCAGGTGCTCAGAGGAGAGAGGTGGGAGCAGGAGGGAGAGCAAAGGGAAACCAGCAGAAGGGGCAAGACTGTGGGGAGCAGGAGCACTGAGGTGGCTTCTCTGATGTCTGTCTGGTAAGGTGTGAGCTCCAGCTGTGGCTTTTCTCAGAATGCAGGTATGTGAATGTTCTCATGCCTAACAAAAGATTAAGCACAGCATGAAGGCTTTCCTGGATGTCTTTGGGAAGCTGAGCTGAAGTCACAGCAGGACAAGAAGAGATGATCCTTAAGGTCCTTTCCAATCCAAACCATTCTGTGATTCTATTATTAGCTGGCGTGGAAGAGCAGAGCAGGGAGAAGGAAAGACCACATGGCCCTACCCATGGGATAAAGACCTGAGGCTTCTCAATCCTCTTCTTTCTCTCCATCTTATATTAATACTTGGATCTGCCTGACTGGCTCACACTGTGGCTCCTGTGTGTGCAGCACTCATGGGGTGGTTACATTTCCAGATCTCTGGACAATGGGGGAGCTGGTACCTTTTTTGGGAAGGAGGCTGCCCAGCAGTGAGAGATCTGCACCTCCTTTACCAGGCTGCAGCTGAGCCCTGGGGCTCCGAGGTGGACTTGGGCAGCTGGTGTAAAGCAAAAGCAAAGCAGTGATGTCACAGAATCATAGAATCATGGAATGGTTTGGCTTGGAAGGGAACTTAAACCTCACCTCATTCCAATTCCCTGCCATGGGCAGGGACAAGTAGACGAGGTTCCTCCAAGCCTCATCCAACCTGGTCTTGAACACTTCCACAGATGGGGCACACACAATTTCTCCACAGTCAAGAATTTCTTCCTAATATCTGATCGAAATCTGTCCTCCCTCAGCTTAAAGCCATTGTCTCATGTCCTGGGATATGGGCTTTTTCCAATGCCATCCCATGCGTGCTCTTGTTTGGTTCTGAGCAGTTCCGCACTGGCAGTCACAGCTCACCAACAGGCACATTGCCATGTGCCAGGAGCTCAGGAGCTCTCCCAGGGTGTTACATGGAGGATCCAAGTGTTTCCACCCTCTTCTTGCAGGACAGAGTGCCTGGAGCTTGCCATGCTGCCACCAAAAACTGAGGCCTGGCTGCCAGGGAAGGGAGGTGGTGAGGAGCCCTCACTTTGCTCTGTTTTACCTCCACCCACACACACAGCAGAGCAAATATCCCCTGGCAAATACTGCAGAGCAAACAAGGGCATCAATGTCCTGCCAGGCTGAGCTCTGGGCTCTGAGCTGCTCCACCAAAGGGAACAATGCCCATTTCTTGCCAGAAGGGCCCTCTCCCTGGGCAGGCAGCTGGTCAGCCCACAGCTTACAGTGACATCTGTATTTCCTCTCCAAGGACTCTTGGCTCAGAGCATCCCCAAGGCTGATGGAGCTCTAAGTGGGGTCTGAAAAGTGTGGGGGGCCATTCCTGAGCACCCCTAACCAAAGGAGAGCTTGGGGCCTCTGTGCAGGTGGCAGAGAGAAGAGATGTATTACTGGTGGGAAGCAGATCTGCCCAAAGGAGGTCCTCTCCACCTCCACTGGCTTCTCAGTGCAACATTCCATCTCTGCCAGCAGCCAGAAAACCCCTCCATGGATAACAGGGCTTAAGAGGAGCATTTTCCTTAAATGCTCAGGGCCCATGGCAGCTCCAGAGAGGTCTGTGGGATGTGTCAGCCACTCCTTGCAGTCCTGCTGAGCTGCAGGCAGAAGGGCTGGAGCTGTTTCTGGATGATTGCCCATCCCTCAGTGGTTTGACTCAGGTGTTACAACACCCATCTCTGGCTTGGAAAGTCTCTAAATCACTGATTTCCTTGTTCTGCTCTCCCAGGGCTCTTGCTGCACCCTTCCCTGTGGCATCTGTGGTTGTCCACCACAGGAGATAGGCTGTGACCTGCCATGGGTTCTTTCCTAGGCTGTTTCCAGACCTCCCTTCTCTAGAGTTTCCTTCCCCCCCACTCCAGTCTGTTCAAGGTCACTCTCAGTTAAAATTAGCAGCTTATTCAGCACTGGAGAGCAGGGGTGACCAACCACACTGGTCTGCTCAGAATCCTGGAGCTGCTGTCAGGAGATCCAGCTCTGACTCCCCTTGGATGTGGGGGAGCCTGGAATTGCCATTCTCCTAAGAAAGGTCATAAGAAAGGATTTACAGTCAGCTCCCCATCTCTGCCTTAAACTTGAGCTCCAGATCTCTGTCAGCAATGCAGGAGAAAGGAGCATTTCCCACCACCATCCTCTGAATGCCAGATATCACCCTAGTTGTACTCAAGCCAAACATTTTACTGGCCATAATTGTCTCTGTGATGGCAAGAGATTCCCCTCAGCCTCTCAAATCTATATTTAACTCATCCTCACCTGAACTTTCTGGCTTCCCTATCTTTCCTTCCTTTTTTTTTTTTTTCAGGGCAGGCTGAAGCCACAGGGTGGAGACAGCAGAAAGGCAGCTGTGGCAGAGTGGTGGGAGTTTTGCTGTGGTCAGTCCCCTGCCCTGGGCTGGGGCTGCTCGGGGTAGGGGTGGTGATGTTTGGTCCATCAGCAAAGGAAAGCAGGGCCTCGATCCCAGCTTGGTGCATCCCCAGGGAAAGCATCCCCTGCTCCAATGTAACACTCATGTAGCTCGTCCCTTTGTAATAAATGCACCAAAATTCCATCCCAAAGTGGAAAAATATCCCTCTTTTCCTGATGCTCCACACAGGACAACAAGATCCCTTGGAAAGCTTTGAAGAGCACCAGTTTTACTTCAGTCTCTTGTCCTGTCTTGCAGCTTTCCTTCTGCTATTAACAACGTGCCTTTCTTTTGGCTTCATGAGTTCATGAAACATTATTCCTTCTGGATTTAACATTGTGATGGTCACCACTTCTCCCTCAAGGGTCAGCAGGAATAACAGGAAGGTGGGCTGCAGTTACCAGCTCATAGTGAAGTCTTTGAAGGATAAAAAAACTAAATGTGATAAGACAGGTCACAGCCTGAGGGAGGTTCAGTGCACACAGATGTGGGGCTGTTCATGTGGACCCATGTGGATATTCACATACACATGTGGAGCAGAAATTTATTTTATAGCCATGCTGGTGTCTGGGAATGAGGACACCTACAGAACATGCTGCTCAGGGAGGTGGTGGAGTCCCCATCCCTGGAGGGATTTAAAAGCTCAGTGGAGGTGGCACCTGGGGACATGGGTCAGTGATGGCCTTGGCAGCACTGGGGGAATGGTTGGACTTGATGACCTTATAAGGCTTTTCCAATCTAAATGGTTCCATAAACACAGAGACCCTCCAAGCCAAAGCAATAGGCCTTGACTGGAACAAGTGCTCTTGCAAACAGAGGAATGTTCAGCTGCTCTGAACAGGTAAATGTGAGAGTCTTTATCCCTGTTTCCTAATCCAGATCAAACCTTCAGAACAACTGGCCTGCCCCATCCAGGAGATCAGGAATTAATACCACAGTTTGCGTCTCCCACCTTCATCTAACCATCTTTTGTTAAATGATAAAATCACAAAATTATTTGGGTTGGAAGAGATCTTAAAGATCATCTCATTCCAACCTCCCTGCCATGGACAGGGATACCTTTCCCTAGACTTCGCCTATGCCATCCTCAAACAAGGACCTTGAGAGCCTTCCTTTGACAGGATAAAAACTGTAGGGCTGTTCTGGCTGGTGTTGACTCTCAAGAACCTTAAACTTTTGCCCCTACTCACTAAAGCTGTACTGGTTAACAAAAATCCCCTGTTCTTTCCCCTGATCCTGAGGCCAGTTGGTCTGCTCTGGCCACACATATACTATTAAACTCTCACAATATCCAGAAGAGAGTGGATAGATCCAAACGATGCTCCATGTGCTGCCTTCAGTCTGATGCCCAGGGATTGTTTGGGTCTGTGATAGTTGAGCTGTGCCAGGCTGGTGCTGGGAGCAGGTTAGCAGTTCAGCAGCACAGATGGTCACATTCCTGGCTGTGTTGCATTCACTCCTACAGGTATATCCAACAAACCAAATTCTGCCTGAAATCACCAGCACTCGTTTTCATCTGGTGGACAAAGCCACCTCACTCCACAGGCCGACACCTCAGAGGAGGTGAACCACCCCAACTGGTTGGACTGGGAAAAAATCCCCTTTGCCATCTCCGGACTGGGAATTATTTATCCCAGGTGTTCAGATGTTCATGTATGTTCCATCCAGGCCTGTGTAGGCTGTATCTCTAGATCTCCTCCCCTTGAGCTGTGCAGGATCCCACCCAGCTCACGGCACACCATAGGTGGTCCCCCAGCCCCACCGCATGGTCGCTTCCCTCTGATAACTCCGAGGTCCTAAAGGTCAACCCAAGGGCAGCGGGTGGACATGTATCAACCAGCCCCGACACGCTGCACTCCAGGAGTAGCTGTGTTTAAACCCAGCCACTCTCTGATCTTCAATAACCTGGCAGCAGCTTGTAAACAGTGGGTTTGATGTGATAGCATCCTCAGTGAGCAATTTACACCCTTCCCCCCGCATCCCTCTGCCCTCTTCTCACTCCCACTTTGGATGTGAGAGCTTTGGGGCTCTGAGGGAGAGGTGTGCTGGGAGCCAAAATTGCTAAGAGAGGCTCAGCTTGTGGCTGAGTGTCAGCTACACGTGCACAGCTTTGTGTGTGTGGTGCTAGAGAAGCACATACCAGTGCTCCTAAACCATTACCATTGGTTTGTCTCTTATGTATTTGGTCTGAGAAAAGTGGGACAGAGTGAGATTGTAAAGCCTCTGGCATATACCTAAAACATCCCAGCCCCAGAGTGGGACTTGAAAATGTAAAGCTGTTTGTTGGGATAAAAGGAACACCCACCAGGCTGAACATGACAAGGGTTTTGTAGAATCACAGAGTGGTTTGGGCTGGGAGGGACCTGAAGGATCATGTAGTCCAACCCCCTTCCACGGGCAGGGACAACTTCCACTATCCCAGGTTGCTCCAAGCCCTGTCCAGCCTGGTCCTGGGTACTTCTAGTGATGGGGCAGCAACAGTTTCTCTGAGCAACCTGTGCCAGGGCCTCACCATCCTCTCAGGGAAGAATTTCTTCCCAATATCCAGTCTATCCCTGCCCCATGTTTGAAGCAATTCCCCTTGTCCTGTCACTCCATGGCCTTGTCCAAAGTCCCTCTCCAGTTTCCCATCCTCAGTTCCTTGTACACAAGGAAGGTCTGTGTTCTGGGGATGGGCTGTATTTTACTCAGGGGATTTTCACAGCCTTTGCCCTTGGATGCAAAAGGAAGGGATAGAAGGATAATTCATTATAGGGGAAATGCCCAAGCAATGTCCCCTGTGACTCAGGAGGATCTCACAAGGAAGGAAAGTGAACCACCACATTGCTCTGTCTCTCAGTGAAACATGGAAAAATCCCTCTGATGTTCCATCTCCAGACTGTCCATCTTGCTTAGTCTGGCTCAGGTCTGGCTTGGCCTGGCCAGCACTGACCTAGGTGAGTCCCAGGCATTCTCTGGGGGTTATCATGAGGCAGGGACCACTTCCAAAGTCCCAACAGACATTTTTTCTGAAGGTGGAGAGAGCTTAACAGAATGGATCCAATCCATGCTGCTCTGCCTGCCTGTGGGACCAGAGAGTCCACCTGGGAAGAAAGCAAGATATGAAGGCAGGAGAAATCAAAAAGCTCTGCAGCCAAGTCTCCCCTCTCCTTTTCCCCCGCAAAGCAGCAAGGCGAAGGTCACGGGACAGAGCCCAGCTGTGCCGGCTCTTTCCAACGCAACCTCCCATGAAATCCACTCCTCCTCCACCTCTTGCTTGGAGCAGGACGGCAAAACAAGCCGAGCGTATCCCTGCTGGCTCCGGGGCCGTTCCCGGTGCTCAAGGTAACGGGGAGCGCACATCTGTGCCCCTGCCCCCCTGCCTGCCCCTCGCTCCCCTCGGGAATGTTCCGTCCCGGGCGCAGGAGCGTCACGGGGGAGAGCTGCCTGCGTCAGGCTCTCCTGCCACCGGGACCTTGACTCCTGCCTGGGAACGGGAAGGACAGGCAGGGGCTGCGCTCGCAGACAAGTGTGCAATGACAGGGCGATGCTCCGGGCCGGGGCCCCCTCTCCGAGCTGGTGGCTCCAGGGTGATGCTTCAGGGAGAGAGGAGCAATTGCATGGAAGAAGGTGCCAGATGCCCCCAGAAGCTTGTTTAGTAGTTCCCATAGGATGTTTCTGTTAGACCCCATTTTCTTCCTTCCCTCAGACATAAAGGTTTATGTCACTTACAAAGCCTCGGTGTATTATTTAAGGTCTTACTGGTATAAAATTGGATATTTTTTGTACCCATATAAGCATCCACAATGTTTGCATGGGGATTATAAACCCACCATGACTTTGACCCCCTGAGACAAGGATTCTCCCAAGAATTCCTGGTAACTGAAGAGCTTTGGGGCTCAAGCACAGGAAAACAAGAGAAGGACCAAACTACAAGCCCAGTCACTTTTTAGTGCTAATGGCCCAGACCTGAATGAGGACAAGGAAATATCAAGGCCCCTGCAGTGCCTGGGGATAAGAAGCAGAAGTGCACTTGATCCTGAACACACCATGGACAGGACAATGTTTCAGCCTTTGCTGCAGCCCTGTCAGCCCACCAGTATTGACAGTGGGGACAAGAAGTCTTTTACATTCTAAAGAGCAATCTGTTCTTAACCAGAAAAGGGTCTGTTTCCCTGGTCATCCACTGTCCACAGTCACCCCAGAGGAGGTCAGGTCTCCTCATGCCTTTTCTCCCTCAGCATTTTCTCTGGGGTGCAATATCTGCAAGTTCTGGAGTGCTGAGCAAGATGGAATCACTTCCATCTTCCTCCCTCTGTGAGCAGGAGCCTTGGAGCTTCTGGAAGCTCAGCCACCCATGAGCAGGGCAGTGCCTTTGCCCCACGTCCTTGAGAGGAAAACTCTGGGCACCAGGAAGCACCACGACATCTCAGAGATAAGGAAGGACCTTGGTGGTCACTAAGACACATCTGAGCCTCTAAAAACATCACTGCCCTGTCCCTCCAGCACAGTGAAGCTTCAAACTCACCTACAGCCCCCAGATACACCACAACTAAGCAGTTGGCCCTCTAAGGCTCTTAACATGATGTTCAGCCCATGCTGGGCAGGGAGACAACAGCATTTTGGTGAAATGCACTGTCCAGTCTGCCCAAAAATGCTTCTTCCTGCTTCCCCACCTCCTCCAGTTGTTCCAGAGGGTGTCTGCATATCTGTCTGGTTTTTAGCTGCCTTTCCTCAGCACAAGCCAAGAGCAAGAGAGGTTGGCTGCCACTCTGCTGAGCGGATATGGGTAGGCAAGAAGCAGTTTGGCAGGGAGAGCTGACATTAACTGCTCAGGCTATTTAAAAAGAGTGATTTAATCAGCCAAGGTATTTCTGCCCAGCTCTGTGCTTGGTACATTTGGCACTTTTCTGGAATGGGACCAGGGTGTTTTATCAAGAGGAGTGAGGAAGGGAAGGAAAGGGCAAAGCAGATGTGGGTGCAGATGAAAAAAAAGAAGGGGCTTCCAAGGCTCTTCCATAAAGAAAAGCAGGGAAGAGAAAACAGAGTTAAAAATAATATCATGGCATGTTCTGGGCAGAGATACCAACATCCCAGGAAAAATATACGCCTTTACTTTGAGCCAAGAGGGAAATAAAAGGGAGGATGAGGGAGGATGCTGAGACTGTTCTTTGATTTGAAAACGAAACAAGGCAGAAGAGTAGAGACAGTCACTGGCATTTTTCAGCAGAATTTGCATTTTACAGCCAACACTAAAGCAAACTGGTCTTGAAACCTGCCAAGTGCAGAAAATTGCTTTTATGAAGAAGGGTCAGATCTGTGGCTGTGCCACCAAATGTTGCTCACACAGTGCTGTAAGGAAATCTGTGGAAATGCTTGGATGGGGTGAACTGAGCTGGTGTCCACTCTGCTTTTTGCTTTCAGTGGTCATTGGTTCAGTCCCTTCTGCTGCTGAAAACAGTCGTCACCATACAGGCATGAAGGGCCAATGTCATCCAAGAATTAAGTAGTAACTCTCTGTCATTTGAGAGGGGAGTTAGGTACAAGCATTCCTTTGAGGAGCTCACCATAAAGGCTTGTCTGGAAAGACTTTTGCACCATTTTAACTTTATCTCTTCCAAACAGCTCTGGGTTTCATCTCAGCTGGCTGAAATTTTTCATGACAATCATTAATTCACTCAAAAATGCAGATTTTGGCAGATCAAATATCTTTGCAAGTTCAGGCCAAATTTGGCAAGCTGTTTCAGAAAAAAAAAAGGAGAAAACTTTGAAGCTCTTTGCCCTGTGTTTCAAAATGGAATTTCTTGCCTTTTCTTTCTTGTGCCACAGTTTTGCTGTGAAATGAAACTCTGATCCCTTTATTCAATTTCTTGTGACATGAAGCAATAAGACAAGAGAAAATTAAATATTTGGTATAATTTAATATGCCTGAAAAGAATTGTCTAAATTCCTTGTGTGAGGAGGAAGAGATTTGTCCCCCAAGCCAGGAGCCTCTTCCTTCCTCACCATTACCTGGATGGGGATACCAGGACACAACACTGGGAAAGAGGCACTGCAAAATAGCAAATACCAGCTAAGCCAGCACAGCTTTCTCTAGGCAGGAACCACAGCTTTTCACCTCCAGCTTTGGGAGATGTCATGTGGACACATTCACCTTTAAAGCAGAGAAATCTCCACCAGGTGATATAGTTAAGTCAAAGTGAAGGAGCTCATACCACCAGAGCTTGTGTGTGTGTTCCTGTTATCCTCTTCTCTCCATACTCTGATGTCAGGTCCCCTGTGCCTCTGGGAGTTTTGGATGGAAGGGACCCTAAAAACCATCTTATTCCACCTCCCTGCCATGGGCAGGGACACCTTTCACTAGACCAGGTTGCTCCAAATCACATCCATCCTGACCTTGAACACTTCCAAGAATGGGGCAACCACTTCTCTGGGCAACCTGTGCCAGTGCATCACAGGGAAGAATTTTTTCCTAATCTCTACTCTAACCCTGCCCTCTGTCAGTGTGAAGCCATTCCCTTTTGTCCTGTCACTCCAGGCCCTTGTCTGAAGTTTCCCAGCCCTGTCTCAAGCTCCCCTCAGGTACTGAAAGGCTGCAATAAAGTCTCCTGGAGCCTTCTCTTCTCCAGGCTGAACAATCCCAATTCTCTCATTGTTTCCTACTGAAAACAGAATTAGAATCATTGCAACCAGAACAGGTAAAGCTACAGCCTCATGTCCCAGTGCTGTGGAGGCAACAAGGAACACCAGTGCATTCCTCTCTCCAGTGGTTGTGTTGACACCTTTCCCACAGGCAGCTCTTTGGAAGATGGACCCCTCTTTCTGGTGCCTTTCCTAGGCCACACTAGTTCATCATGGATTTGTAACCACAGACTGAGTAACACAGTTTGCAGAAGGTGAAGGCCTCTGGAAACTGGGGAGAAATGAGCAAAACAGACATGCAAGGTCATTTCTGGTTTGGTCCAAAATAAGAAATAAAGAATGTGGCTGCACAACCAAAGGCAACCCTCTAACATGCCTTGTGGAGAAGCAGTAGCAACTATTTCTTTCCTTCTTGAATTGGGTCATTCAGCTCAGTTCACTGACAGGACATCAACTTCCACTGTAAAATCTGTGTGAAAAGGACTGAGCTACTGCTCTCTGCAGAAACTTCTGGTTGTCCTGCAAGAAAACCTGCACCCCTTGAGGTCCTAGATAGCACCAGAGATTACCAAATGGGCAGCAAAGGGGGTCCAGTAGGGGTTCATCATGTTCAGCCTGTACTGGACACCCTCATCAGATCTTTGGTCCATTAATGTTGATTCTGGCCCATTCTCAAGCATTCCTTGCTGCTGAGACACAAAAGCTGCCACACCAGCTCATGGATCTATAGGAATCTTTAGGATATTCCTCCAAAAGATGGTCAGAAGACAGGCTGGGTCACATACATGAGCTCGTTGGACCACACAAATATCTTCTCCCCTTCCCAGGTAAATGGCACCACTCTCAGCATTAGAGCCAAAGGATACCACGAGATGCTCAATATTCGTGTTTAGGCATCTGAATTCATTGCAAGTCTCCAGACTCCACATTTAGTGTTCTTCTTAATGCTTTTCTGCTTAATACTGGGGTGTGTGTGTGTGTGTGTGTGTGTGTGTGTGTGTGTGTGTGTGTGTGTGTGTCTTCTTTTGCCCCCTTTTGTGGCAGAAATTGCTTTGTTTTCAGCAGAAGGAATGGCTGAAAACTGTCAAACCTTCATGTTTTAGCTGCTAATGGATAAATTTCCCTCTTGAAAAGGAGTGGAGTCAGTGGAACTTGGAGAGCAGCTCAGCTGGGAGAAGGTGTCTGCTTGAGCATGAGCTGAATCCCTTCAGGCTCTGCCATCTTCACATCTCCAGGGACCATCATAGGACACACTAAACAGCCACTGTGAGCAAAGGGGAGCTGAAAAACTGATTTGCTGAGATTTTTTTTTCAGTTCAAAGACAAGAAATGTCTAAATCTTATCCTTAGCCTGGAGTCTGATCTGGAGAAGGTGTTGAAATGTGTAGGAGGAGGCAGAGTGTCCCAAGATTTTGGAGGCTCCTTGTAGGACTGGGTTTCACTTGGAGGAAGTGGAAAATCCCAGTGGCTGATGGAAGTTGCCGTGCTCATTACTCTGTTGGGGCACAGAGCAACTTGTGACAACACAGGGACTAAAATCCCCACTGAAATCTTCACCTCTTGTTCCCTCCACCCAGTGAGCTCCATTTTTAGTTATCCCAGGTGTTTTGGGGGGATTTCTTGGTTTGAGATCGAGGAGGGTAAAGGGGACAATCAGCTCCTGGGTTGTTCTGGAGGAATAATGTTCATTGCAGTCAACCCTCGGTCACAAGACACAGGAAGAGCAGTGAACGCTGGGGCAAAGGAAGGGAATTTGGACATTAAAAATGCAGAGGGGTTGCCAGGAAACACTGGGAGGATATCTGAAAGGCAGCTCGGGAAATGACATGGAAACAAGGTCTAATTTAGGGATGAACTATCCAATTTGCATTTATTATCCTCATCCCCCTCCTTGTCCTTGCTTTGGCCATTTTTAGATGCAGAACCTTGTCTCAGATATTCAGGATTGTTTTCATATTTACTCCAGCCATCCAGAGGTAAATGATCCTGGCTGATTTACTGCCTGGCCAGAAACCAGAGGTAAATGAAATCTGCACAACAGATCCATACACAGCCTCACCCTCAGCCCCTGATATCTGGCTTGCTCAAAAAGCTGGTAGCAGCTCCCTTGCTTCCAAATCCACATGTAGGGACTGCCTCCAGATGGCATCAAGCTGACTTTCTCCTGACATTTCAGACCTTCCCGTGAACCAAATTTCCAAAGGCAGGGGAGCTGCAAGACTCACAGTTGAGCACCAGAAATGATTTTCCAAGATGATCCTACAGGTTAGGTTTTGCTAGTCTGTGTTTTAGCATTTTTTCCAAGTAATGACAAAAATTTTAGTAGGTTCTGTTGTGCCACAGGATGATTTTGAACTAAAAGAGGGTATATTTTGACTACATATAAGGAAACATTTATTTACAATAAGGGTCATGAAACAGGGACACAGGTTGCTCGGAGAAGCTGTTGATGCTCTGTCCCTGAAAATGTTCAACATCAAGTTGGACAGGACTTGAAGCAACCTGGGCTAGTTAAAGATGTCCCTGCTCATTGCAGGACTGGTTGACCTTTAAATGTCTCTTCCAACCCAAGCTATTCCATGATTCTAAGTGCAAATCACAGAGGGAGAGGGAGTTTGTGTCTATAAATCAGAGACTTGAGCCTCCATCCCCACCACCTCACTGCCTTGAGGCAAATGCAGAGACAGCAGCAGAGTCCACCTGCACAGAGGAGCACCCTGGAGATGAAAGGCACAACCAGCCTTCCCTCCCCTCCGTTACCTTCACGGTCTACAAGTCACTTCTTTCTTATGATGGAACTCACCACCTTCAGCAGGAAGGCTGGAGAGAAGGTCACGGCTCCTTCCTGGGAACCAGATGAATTCAGTCTCAATTTCCTGAGCTTGAGAGAGGCTATGAACTGAAATCTCTTCTTTTCTCACAAACAACTCAGACATGGAGCTCCCCTGCACCTTTTCTCCTCTGTCACAAAGAGGATATCCACTCTGGGACAGTATTTGGGAATAGGGTGGGAATGGGGACCCAAACTCCTCTCATTAGCTTTTCAAAAGTGAATCTATCCATTAGCAGCTAAAACATGAAGGCTTTGCAGTTTTCAGCCATTCTGTCTGCTGATAACAAGGCAATTTCTACCACAAAAGAAGTCAGAAGAACACACACACAAACACAAAAAAAAATCAAGTAGAAAAGCATTAAGAGGAAAATGAAAATCTCAGTCCTGTATCCCCTTTTCCCCTCCTAAGGCATTTCAAGTGAATCATTGCTGAGTGCTGCCATGGCAGGGCCGTGGGCAGAAGGAATGGAAGCAGCTGAGATGGCCAACTTGGTGCATGCAGGGCCAGGACTTGCAGCTGGGAAGAACCCACTGGGACTGGGTCACCTTCACGTTGTTCTCAAATCCCCAGGCCCTGAAAAGAGATGCAAGTCCCTGCAAGGAGTCTCACTGATTGGAGGGCAGGGGATGGGGCCAAATCAGTGTTTTCTCATAAATCTGGACAATGTGTATATCACTTTAATTGATGTCAAACTTTCAGCCTGACATGCTTTATAAACCCTGGGCAGCTTTGATCTCCTTGTCTTTGCCTATAAATGCAAGGATTACAAAAACATTCCAAAAAAGTCACCAAAAATGTCTTTCACCGAGGTACTTTGCTCCAGCAGATAAGGCTAATAAGCAAAGAAACCCCAGGTATTATGAAGCGAGGCTTTTTCAGGAACATACTCCAGGCTGGAGGGAGGGGGGCCAGAGCAGCTGAAGGATATTGATGCTTATGCTCCCCCTGTCATTATTCCATGCTATTGTTTATATCCCTGGGATGTGGATAAAGGTAGCTGTCACTTCTGGCACCGCTCTCTCCCCGGGAGATTACAGCGAACTGTGGCTGACACTGCCCAACGTTGCGTTGACTGACAGCCCCTCGTGGCATGGTTACTGTCAGAGCCCTCAGAGGGCTGGGGGTGCCCAGCTCTGGGAAGGAGAGGGGGGTTTGCAGGGAGCAATGGGATCTGCTTGGCCTCCAGCACATCCCCATGGAGGAGGAGGCAGCTCTTCTCCATGTGAGGCTCAACAGTGCCAGTAGCGTTGAGAGAAGGTGTTTTACCATCTCTTTCAGAGGTACAAGACTCAAATCCTAAATGCTGGTGTCCTTCTCTGATGTTTCAGTGTCCTGCTCCCAGGGGATGCTCGGGGATGTAGAGGGGAAGGGGTCCTGCATTACCTCCACCAACCAGGGAAAGGGGAATCTCTTTGCATGGGGAAAAGTCATGGAAATGGAAAAAGTGGACATGAAAATAGAGCTAGAGAGGCTGTAAGACTTGGCATGCCAAGTCAGGACTCATTAGTGGATTGAGACTAATAAGTTTCTCCAGACCAGTGTCTTTGTGTGATTTGGCTTTCTAAATTCCCTTTATATTCCCTTTATTCCCTTTATAGTCCCTTTATATTCCCTTATACCCTGAAACACAACACAGTTGACCAAGCAGAGGCACTGGGCAAGTCTGAAAGCAGCTAAAATGTCAACAGAAGGACAAATGGCAGCAGCATCTTTGGCTAAAATTACCTCAGACACCTATGTGACAACCAATCCCACCTCAGTGCTGACTGGAGCCACCACAGTTGCTTGCTCCACTCTGCAGAGTGCCCTGGGCTTGGCCAGATGGATGACTGACCTGTGGACACCTAAATGTAGGTTTTTATATCTGCCTTCCCCCATCTGCTTTCAAAATGGGAACCACTCGTTCCAGTCCCTGGGAAGCTGGGAAGTATCTGAGCCATCAGGAAGCTCTGTGGAGTTATGGCACTATCTTTGAAGTCAGCTATGAAGTTATCTCCTTGGTGCTGGGAAGGTCTCAGCTGGAGCACTGGGCCCCCTCCTGGGCCCTGAGTTTCAAGGGAAAAAGGGGTCAGACTGGGGAAAATCCCCCCAAAATGCAAAGAGAATGACTAAAGGAGTAGAAAAAAGCAGATTAAGGAGGGAGCAGTGAAATTGGTCAGGCTGCAGAGACACTTGAGGAGTGACACTCCTTCATGAAAGGTGAAAGAAGGGAAAGAAGGGACTTTTAATGGCAAGGACAGGGGAGTCTAGGAAGGAGAGACTGCATGGGAAACTCCTTCAGAAAGCCCTGACAAGGGTAGGAAGGTAGATCCTGACTCTGCCTTGGGGCAGGAGGATGGGCAAGGTGTCCCCAAGGAGACTCTTCAGTCCCACAGTGCTTTGACTCCTGTTGGCTGGGGCTGTGGGAGCTGCCGTAGAATGTGACTTGCCCCAGGCATTTTGGGGAGGTGCAGGGGGATGAGACCCATCTCTGCAGGTGCCCACACCAGTGTTTGGCTGCAGGGCCACCCTCTATCTGCCTGCATGTGTCAAACAAGCTGATTAAAAAAACATCTGAGAAAAGCAAAACCCAGGGGCTGAGACTGGTTTTTGATGGCCTTACTTGGGCCACACTGGATGAACTTTAAGAGGTTCCATCAATGAAAATGTGAGGCAGGGATTTCCAGCCCTGACAAACAAAGGCCTGGCTGTATTCTTCCAGTTTTGGATATATTTCTCCAGGACATTTCCCCCATTCTCACTTTGTAGGCTTTTATTTACACAGACAACTCCCCTGCAAACTAGATTTTCTTTCCATAAGACTGAGAAATTCAACTAAACTGCCCACAGGATGAGGTTTGATCACAACACTGGTTTCTGAAAAAAAAAAATTGAATCAGGCATTTATATGAATTAAATGACACTGTTAATTAACATGATTTAAGGTGGCAGACCATATAGAAGGGACATTAACTCTCCTGCTTTGGGGTTGAAAGCAAGCTCCAGTATTTTACAAGTCCAGATAAGTCTTCTTTGAGAAATGGGAATTAGGCTCCTAAATCAATTAGGCCTGCCAGCTCTCCAAAGGGGAATTTATAACAGAGCACAGAATTAACCCTTGGACCTTGCAAACTGGATGTCAGGCTGCTGAGCTCTGCCACTCTCCTCTCCGCCTGCCGGAGCAGAACAGCCTGAAGAGAGAAACTAATGCTGTCAGAGACCAAAGCAAATCTGATGCTCCCAGACACATGAAGGGCACAGGCCTTGACCTGTGGTTGTAACCATCTGCAAGCAAAGGATCCACCCATCCTGGGATGGGAGGAAGCCAAAACATGTGG
Source organism: Pithys albifrons albifrons (assembly GCF_047495875.1). Lineage (NCBI taxonomy): Eukaryota > Metazoa > Chordata > Aves > Passeriformes > Thamnophilidae > Pithys > Pithys albifrons. The sequence goes on from NC_092459.1 coordinate 354,662, forward strand.
CATCACCGGTTTTCTGTGAACTGCCTCTTGGTTGAACCTCAGCTGGGTGCGTGAGGAGCCCTGGCAAACTCCAGGGTTGTTCTAAGATCCACCACCACGGTTCTGAACTCATCTTCATACTCATAAAAACACAGAATCATAGAATGGTTTGGGTTGGAAGGGATCTTGAAGCTCATCTTGTTCCAACCCCCTGGCATGGGCAGGGACACCTTCCACTGGAGCAGGTTGCTTTGAGCCCCATCCAGCCTGGCCCACATCATCTGTCTTCATGAAAGATAGAGTTGGGACCCTTCAAGGAAGCATGTTGGACCACTTTGTCTGTCAAACATTATGACCACAAAGACTGATGAAGGTGCAGTCATGCCTAAACAATCTTGTAAATATGCCCTTGAGTTTGTTTTAAAGCATCTCTCCACTACAACAAATGAGTCACTCAACAGCCACTTGCAGCACAGAAACACAAATCATGGATGGCCAGTCAATCTGAGCCCAAGACTGACTATGAAGCCACTGCTTGACCTGGTATAGTGGAATATGTCCCTGCTCCTGGCAGGAGTTTGAAATGAGATGATCTTTAAGGTCCCTTCCAATGCAAACCATTCTGTGACTCTTCCCAGCTGTGTATACAAAACATGGTCAGCTACAGCCAGACATCCAGAGCCCAACTTCATCAGATTGATTCATTTGCCAATGAGTTGGCATCAAGTGACATTTAAATGCTCTCAGCCTGCAGCTGTTCCTCAAGACCTGCACAGGCCACTCAGAGATCTATTGCCACATCTGTGGCACCAGATAAATACAAACATCCCAAGAAAAATTGTCTTGGAGTTCAAAATAGATGATCTTTAAGGTCCCCTCCATAGCAAACCATTCTGTGATTCCATGATTCCAAGTCAATCCATTCTGTGATTCTGTGATTCCAACCCAAACTATTCAATTCTCCCTTTCCAGTGACTGCAGACCCTCACAGGAATGAATCCTTTGACCTTTCTCAGATCCTGCCTTAGTCTGAGTCAACTGTGCCTTAGAAGTGCCTGTCTCTCTTTGCTGACTACAAAGTGGGCTTGGGGTGATTAGCTCAGCTCTGGATGTTTGCAATGCATACAGCAAAATTTGACCAGAGGACTCTCACCCTCAGGCCTTTGCTATTCTGTGTGTCCCTGTGTCCCTTCCAAAGCTGAGTTTCTGATAGAAAAAGGGAAAAAAGAAAGACAGAGAGGCCCTCCCACTCTGACTCTGCTTACAGCATCCTTACACTAAATGGAGAGGTTCCTAATAGGACATTCAGAAGAGGTTAACTCTTCAGAAGCCTCCGTCTCTGCCCTACATCCTGGACGCCTGCCAGAGCAAAGCCAAGGATAACAAACCAGCTTTCGTTCAAGTATTCTGAGCCAATTAAAAAAGACAAATTAGTTTGGCCTTATCTCTCCCTCCTCCTCCCCCTTCCCACCCGAGAGACAAGAGGGGATTCGCGGAGGAATGTTTCTCCTCTGTGATGGCTCTGCCTCGCTGAACTCTTCAAGGTCCATGATGGATGAAAGCTCTCTCTTCCATTATGCTTCCGACAGCCCGCTGGGTCCTAATGGGACGGGGGGCAGGGGCAGTGGTGGGAGGACCAGGGTGGCAAAGTGGGGAGAAAGCTTTATGTGGGGAATAAAGGGGATGGAGCTAATGGACATCTCTTCCCCATCCAAGCTCAGCCTGAGGATCTCTGCAGCCTGGCAAGCCCCAGTGTGAGATAAACAAGAAGTACCCTGTGCTATCTGCCCTTTTCTTCTGCTATTCTTTATTCCCTGCATATTTTGACCTGCAGTTGCTGCATTTTCCACGTGTTGCAAGCAGAAACTCTGGCATGACCTGAGTACGGGGATGGAAAAAAAATTAAAACCTGGCAAGCAAGGCTTTTGGAAAGAGCTATCTGGTTCAGTTCTGGGTTTTTTTAAGGTATCACGTGCTGGTTTGACCTCTGCCGTGGTCTGAGCTCATCTGCATGAAAAGCAGGGCAGAAACATCTGAGCAGCCACTCAGAGTCAGAGCAGAGCCCTATCTGCTTGCAGCTCTTTCCCAACCCTGCCCACTAGCAAATGTTTATGTAAAGGGTTTAAGAAGCAGCACAAGAGGAGTGATACATCCACAGGCTCAGCTGTGCTGTAGCCACATGCCTGTTGCACCAGAAGGGGTTCATACAGGGCACCCCAAAACATTGGGTGTTCCACCTCAACTTCATCTGAAGGAAGCTGCATCCCTGTGCTCAGACCACAAAGACATTGCCCTGTGCAGATTTAGGATGGCACTAGTTGGCTGAGGCCAAAACTGTGCCAAGCATCATGTCAATGATAGAGACAATTGAGTTCAAGTATCTGTGTTTGGCACTGTTCTATTTATTAGCAGAGCTGTGTCCTGTGACAGAAAAGATCATCTCATTCCCGAGATTAGAAACCCACTTGTTCTTGTTATTCATGATAACACTGAGCTCTCTTCATCCCACTCTTGCACTGCCTTTATTTCACAGCTGGGGAGAAGCATGAGGGGAGTTAAAATCCCATCTCACTTCCCAAACTAACACTCTACCCAGGGGATAACTAAGTAAGTCTCACTTGGGTAACTGGTTGCCTGGGGAAGGCAGAGATAGGACCCAATACATGCTGTGGAAAATCCCAAGATACTCTGTCCCTACTCCATGGACCTTGGGGTGAGGAAAGCCAAAAGATGCAAGCAATTCTGGAGAGCAAGACTCCTTGATTTCCATCCAGTCTCAGTCTCCTAGAGTCTTTAGGGAGTTTTTCCAATTTCCTGCTTCTGAGAATCTGAGAGAAACACTCCAGGATGTCTTCACAGAAAGGTTGTTTCTTTACAGAAGAGCAGAAAAGACTATAGAAAGGTCCTGGTGAGGCCTCCAGACTACTTTGTGAAATTTATCTGTTGGGAAGGAGTTGCATGTGCTTGACTTTCTGCTAATTCTGTTCAATAGTTGGGATGGCAGAGAAACAGGAGTAGGGAGGAGGGTGGGGACAGCAGGAGAATGGGCTCCCAGAGAGAGGAAAAGAATGGAAATACAAAACAAGTCAGAGGTCCACAGGGAGATGCTGCTCATTTGTGCTGTTAGTTGCATGTGACTTGGGTGGAAAGTTGGGTTTCAAGGGCTGGAAAAGTGGTGGGTGGTGATGTTCTCTCTTTTTCCTCTTCAGTCCTCCTGACCAGACACTTCAGTCAATGAGGATGCCAGGAAAGCCCATTTTTCCCACAGCACAAGCATCTCCCAGATAACCCAAGTGCAAGATTTGTCTTACTTCCCACCACCACTTGCCTCTTCCCCACCAGCACCACAGCTTTGGTAGGAGATCACAGGGAGGGTAGTTCCTGATCTGCATCCTTACATGTGCCCTGGGATGGGTAAAACCAAGACTAAGGAAAAGGGCTCATGGATTATCCAGGAAGGGGTAGCCACGTAGAACTCCTGGAGATGAGAGACATGAAGAGCTGAGAGGGGTTCATGTTATACAGAGTCACAGAGTCATTAAGGTTGCAAGAGCCCTCTAAGATCATCGAGTCCAACAATTAACTCAGCACTGTCAAACCCACCACTAAACCACGTCCCTAAGCCATAATGTGAGTTTTTTCAGGACCTGATCTCTGCGCAGTGTCTGCAGAGACACAGCCAACACCAGGCACAGCCTTCCCAGGGCAGAGCTGTGACTGTGCCCTGTGGGCAAAGAGCCAGGAGGGTTTTCTAGGAACTGCTCAAAGGACCTGCGGGGCTTGAGGTCAACACTGCAGCACTTTCACGTCACTCCTGGGGACAGAGAGTGTAAAGAAGCACAGGAACAGTCCCCTGGAGGGGCTCTGGCCAGGCTATAAAAGGAGCTGGTCTCTTCTGAATTCCACAGGGAGGGAACATGCTGTAATTAAGCTGGTGCTGTCTCAATCGACAGTGGCACAAACCAGAACCTTCCAGTTCTGCGGTGGAGAACAACAGCCGAAAAAACCGCCCGGTGCCCTTGAAACAGGGAGTGTGCAAATTAAAGTTTAGTCTGAAGATTCACTCCTCTGCAAGCTCAGGCCTGGCCTTGGGAAGGGGGTGTGCATGTGGGCTGCTGGAGAGAGAAACAGTGGGAGAAAAAGCAGGAAAGGGAGAGGTGGAGGGGGAGACACGAAAAGGAGAAAAGAAAGATTTAGGATAAACATATCCCAGCTGATAAGCAATCAGGGTCAAGACAGGAGGGACTGGAAAACCTGCTCAGAATGAATGGAAAGGCTTTTTTTCCTTTGGCCATGTAATGAAAGGCATGAGGGCTTTCTGTATACAAGAGCCTGCAGTGCCTCCCTGCTGTGCCAAAGGCTGGGTACACAGGGCATGAAATCCTTGCTACCCCTTCAGTGTTGGAAATCCACCTCCATCTCATATGGACATGACCAGTTTGAGTTCCAAAGGGTCTGGATCACAATTGGTTCTGTGGATGTCAGAGAAACTTGGCAAGGTGAGGCCACAGTATGTCAGTCTGGGTCTAGAAATGGTGCTGGAAGCTGAGCAATTGTGAGAACGCAGGGTAGTGTCCATGGGTCAAAGGGGGAGTGGGGGAAAGGAGGATTTAGTGAAGAGATTGAGCAAGGAGCAAGGTAGGACTGATGGGGACAAACCACAAGGTGACAGATCAGGAGTAGAATGGGATCTGCACTGCAGATGTGAAGCTGAGCATGAACCAGCTGGTGCAAAGGAGGTTTATTCCACACTGAGATGTACAAACCTGGGATACAGGAGATCCAGCACAGGGTCCAGTCTGGGCACCGCATGGGGCTGAAGAAGCAAGAGGGGAGAATGCAGAAAACAGCAAAAAGGATGAGGAGGGGAGTGGAAAACACAACAAGGAGCAGTTGAAGGACATGGACTGTTCAGTTCTAAGATAAGACACAGCATAAATGTGATATGTACCTCATTTCCCTGTCTAGGGAAGGAGTCGAGAGGAAGAACAGTGTCTCCATCACCAGTGGTTTACAGGAACAAGCTGCACAAGCAGGAAAGGTTATGGAGGACTAATCTAATGTTTGGACTGAGTTTTTCAAGGGGCCCTACCTGTCACAATAGCCTTCAGTCCTGTTCGCTTTTAATTCCTCTCTTGCTGAAGACTTGCTCAAGATTCACTCAGGTTACCCTCCTGATGCTCACACCTTGCAGCCCACAGTCTAAATGGGCTTTTTAGACCCTATTTAGCTTCTGACAGCTCTCCCCAGTGAAGATCCCCTGAGCTTTGCTCAGAATGGCAGACAGAGCTCAGGAAAGGCATTTTCCAAACAGCAATTTTGTTGAAAGTCTGTCATGTAAATCTTGCCCAGAGGACAATGAGCATTGACAATGAAGCAGCTGGAAGTGAAACATGTCACCAAAGAGAAAAACAAACAAAACATCAAAGGTGGAAAAACAGAGTGAGTATTAAAGAAAGGACAAGTCCATTTTGGAGAGGTGAAGCACTAAATCCAACAGCCTCCCTGTTTGCTTATGAGCTGCAAACCCAGAAGGATAAAGAGTGTAAGAACACCGGCATAACAGAACCAGAAAACAGAATCATAGAATCACAGAGCAGTTTGGGTTAGAAGGGATATTGACTCTCATTCCAACCCTCTGCCATGGGCAGAGACACCTCCCACTATCCCAGGTTGCTCCAAGTCCTGTCCAACCTGGCCATGGACACTTCCAGGGCTGGGGCAGCCACAGCTTCTCTGGGCAACCTGTGCCAGGGCCTGCCCACCCTCACAGGGGAGAGTTCCTTCCCAGTATCCCATCTGGCAGTGGAAAACCATTCCACCTTGTCCTGTCCCTCCAGACCCTTGTCCAAAGTCCCATTCCAATTCTCTTGGAGCACCTTTAGGCTTTGGAAGGGGCTCTCATGTCTCCTAAAGCCTTCTCTTCTCCAGGTTGAACACCTCCAGCTCTCTCAGTCTATGTCCATGAGCAAAAACATTTCCTGGATAACTCCAATATTTCCTGCTGAAAATTCTGATTGGACTGGATGATTTTGAAGGTCTCCTCCAACCCTGATGATTCTGTGATTCCCACTGTGGTTTCCCTGACACCTTGATTTGCTGAGCCATTACTTTACCTGGAGCAGAAGCTCTGGGACCATGAATAAGAGCTGTGACCTTAAACCGGGAAGAAATCTCACAGCTCTCGTAAATCGGATTTGCCAAAGTGAATCCAACTGGAATCAACATCCATCTGAGCTCGACCCGTTACATTCCAGCACTCTAAGTGTGATATTCAGGTGTAGCTTCTGCCCATAACTCAACAGCTACTTGGCTAAAGTGTTGCTTTCAGAAGGGCAGCTGCTCCTAATTAAAGGCAGCCAGGGATGAAGTACCTGGGTAGCCCAGTGACTAATTACCCCCAGTGGTAACCACAAGCCTGGGTGGTTTGACTCTGCTTTGCAGCCATGAGAAGGCCACTCTCTTCCAGGTTAAGGAGATTTTCCTCATCAGGCATTTTGCTCCCCAAGCAATTCTTCTCCCATCTCTTGTCCATCTCCTTTTCTGAGAAGTCAATCAGAAGAAGTTTTCTGAGCCTGCTCTGCTGAGGCTTCCTCTTCCTTCTTTAAATAATCTCTGTAGCCTTTTTTTATCCAAGCACTTTCTCATTTTTCAGGATCTTCTTTTAGGCAGCAATGTGTGTCTAGGAACAAAATACCTCTTTATTCAGAGAGAGGAGACCTCTCTGATTTAAGCTGTGTGGCCTGGTTAGAAATGACAGGAAATGAGTCAAGAGGATTTATAAAGGTAAGGAAATAAGGATGTCTTAAAATTTCTTTTTCTAGATTCTGTGATTTGGCCTCTTCTCCCAGACAACAAGCAATAGGACAAGGGGAAATGGCCTCTAATTGTATCAGGGGAGGTTCTGGTTGGATTTTGGGAAAAAATTCTTCACTGAAAGAGTGGTTCAGTGTTGGAAGAGGCTTCCCAGGGCAGTGGTGGGGTCACCATCCCTGGAAGTGTTCAAAAAGTGAGTATATGTGACACTTCATCATGTGGTTTAGTGGGCACGGTGGTGATTGGTCAAAGGTTGGACTTGATGACCTTGTAGTTCTTTTCCAACCTTGATGATTCTGTGATTTGTTCCTTTCTGTTTACAGTGAAAATTAGCAATAAAAATTTACTACAGAAGCTGCATTTGGGGGAAACTCATCTGTCTGTGTGTCTTGGTTTTCGCCCTCATTTTCTGAAAAGAGCAGGAAAGTTTCAGAAAGGGGAACATTCCCTGCAGATTTTTGCCTTTCCACCAAGCTATACTGGCCAAGGAAGGATGGCCAGGAGCACCTGTTGGCACTGACCCACAGTCACCCACATTTTTAGTCAAGTCCTTGCCATGGCCTTTGGCCTTTAGCAACCTTCAGCTGAGCTTCTCAACAAGCAGGTGAGCTTCCCGAGATCTAACTCCTACCTGGAAGACATGACCAAGCCCACAGCAGCCTTGATTCTGGACTGCAGGGATTTCCAGCCTTTCCCCGGCCTCTGGCTCTCTAGAAAAGCTGGATAATTAACAGAAGAGCCAAAGTGCAGTGTTGTTGGGTAGTGGGGAGAGGTGAAGGAGAGGAAGATGTTGCTCAGATGGGGACTGGTGTGGGTGTGTTGGGTGAGCCATAACCCCTCAAAAGTGTGACTTTCTTCTCAGGCCCTTGATGCAGCCACCCTGACCAGGTCCAAGGGAGACCAGGACCACCTGGATTAGAAGCAAGGCACATCCCAGAGAATATTGGAAGAGGCACTCAGTGTTTTGAGACACACAAAGTTCAGTTCTGGGCCCCTCAGTTCAGAAAGGATATTGAGGTGCTGGAGCGAGTCCAGAGAAGAGCAACAAGGCTGGAGAAGGGACTGGAGCACAAGTGCTGTGGGGAGAGGCTGAGGGAGCTGGGGGTGTTCAGCCTGGAGAAGAGGAGGCTCAGAGGTGACCTCAGCACTGTCTGGAATTGCCTGAAGGGAAGTTCTGGCCAGGTGGGGGTTGGTCTCTTCTCCCAGGCACTCAGCAATAGGACAAGGGGGCACGATGGGTCTCAAGCTCTGCCAGGGGAAACTGAAGTTGGAGAGCAGAAGGAAATTCTTTGCAGAGAGAGTGCTCAGGGATTGGAATGGGCTGCCCAGAGAGGGGGTGGATTCCCCATCCCTGCAGGTTTTTAACCTGAGATTGGCCGTGGCACTGAGTGCCATGATCTGGTAAAGGGACTGGAGTTGCACCAAGGGTTGGACTTGATGATCTTGGAGGGCTTTTCCAACCCAATCCATTCTATGATTCTATGAAAGTAAAAAAGGTCACCAAACACCAAGGAGTGTTGGGTTCCACGGGCAGAGATTTGCCCCATCTTGTTCTACAGCCAAAGCAAAACCTGTAGAGTGCATAGAGGTGTGTCCCACCTCTCCTCCAGGAATGCTATGAAGGAATACAAAACCAGGGCAAGCACAGAGCAATGCTTCCCCAACACCCTCTTCCAGCCTCTAGCCAGTTGCTGCCACGTGACATCCTGAGCTGGATAAACCCATCTCATGTTTAATCACCCCGATAGAATATTTTTCCTCCACCCAACTGTCCAGTTGCTTTTCTGAACCCAGATGAACCTCTGGCTTGGCCTGGAGTTGATCCCATGCCCTGGTGTCAGGAGGCCAAGCTTCTTGCAGGCGTTAGGTTTGAGGATGCAGAGGGGGCCAGAGGAGCCCTATCAGCCTTTACCCACCCCTGAACTCCTGCTGACACTGAGAGGAGCCGGCCAGACTCCCCGGGATGCTGAGCACAGGCCACATCCCAAACAAACAGGAGGGAAAAGCAGAAATGGGCCCATGTGAAAAATGAGAGGGGGAAATAAGGGGCAAAGTGGGAAGGGAAACGTCTGATTCATTATGCGCTTGTTTTGCTTTTGTCTTCTCCAAGGAGGAAGAGGATGGAGCGCCGTCGAAGACAGAGACAGAAGGATGTTTCCTGGCCAGGCCTGGGAGAGGATCAGATAATGGGCAGATAACAATAGAAATGATGACGGAGACGAAACCACTCGCAGTGCAGGGAGAGCAGCCAGCCCACCTCGGGCTGGGGAGGCTGAAGAGGAAGAGGGGAGAGCACAAACCAGTTTGGTCCATGAGATGTTCAGGTAGGACCTCTAAGAGCCAAGACCCTCCAGGACCTTTACACCCCATTGACTGAGCCCTTCCAAGTTTTCCTTTGGGGGTCTGAGGACACAGCAGCAGATTTGAACCACAGATGTGGCTGGGGATGGGCAGTAACTATTTGTCATGACTCTTTCTGCCCACCATGTTTTGTATTTCTAGTCTTGCTTTCCCTTCATCAGCACTTCAGAACTGCCACCTAAACACTCCATTTGGACCCAGGTCTGTGGAGTCCCCATCATGTGGGATTTCCACTAATCTGACAGATGCCATCCTGTACAGAGGAGAAGGAGAAATAAATGAAACTGGCTCTGCAGATCTTCTCAGAAAGACCTGTTTTGGTTTCTCCATTACAAGTAGAACATGCTGTGGTCCTCACGCATCTCCAGGGGTCAACATGCAAACATGGTCACCTGGGTATGCAAAACTACTGGTAGCCCCAGGCTGAAGTCTGCTGGGTATGGATGAAAAGTCCAGTCGTCCATCAGAGCCCAGACAGTTGCCCAGAGGATGATGCTCAGATGTGTGCACAGAGTTTGCCTGGAGTTAGTGTTTGCAGTTCACTGGAAGCTCCTCTGGTCTCAAGGATAAACTTTGCAGGGATGCAAATTGGTCCTCAGTAGCTTTTTGGAGCTCCACGGTCTCCAAAAATCCTTGAGTCTGATTCAGGCTATTAAACAGGAGTGAAGGGACCTATAGCAAGACATGATTGCTTACCCTTCCACACCAAACAAACCTGCTGAGCTGCCCCCAGAGCTGCCCCACCACTGGGGTGATGGGTGTGCAGCAAACAACTACCCAGACCCAGGAAATACAGCCCCTCACACGCAGTGAGTCACACAGTAGTTGAACTCAAAGTCCAAAATCCATGTCCTCCTCTGTTGGGTCACCCTGTGGACCAGGCACAGGTGGAACAGCCAACGTGGACAGCATAGCGGGCTGTTATGAATAACACAGTAATTATTACATGCCCTCTGTGAGTGCTGCAGGTGATTTCTGTGGACATATCCTGGCACCACCATCTTTACCAGGCTGTTGGGTTTGAGTGAAGAAAACAGGAAATTAGTAAGTTCATTACGAGCTCAGAGGAGTCCACCAAGTTGCTCAGGGGGATGGAGCACCTCTCCAGTGAGGAAAGGCTGAAAAAATTGAGTTTGTTCAGCCTGGAGAAGAGAAGGCTTTGGGATGACCTAGCTGGGCCCTCCAGTACCTGGAGGGAGCCTGCAAGAAGGATGGAGAGAGCTGTTTACAAGGGCCTGGAGTGACAGGACAAAGGGGGATGGATTCAAGCTGAAAGAAAGTAGGTTTAGATTAGATTTTAGGAAAAAAATTCTCCTCTGTGAGGGTGGGCAGGCCCTGGCACAGGTTGCCCAGAGAAGCTGTGGCTGCCCCATCCTGGAAGTGTTCAAGGGCAGGTTGGAATCAGCTTGGAACAACCTGGTCTAGTGGAAAGTGTTCCTGCCCATGGCAGGGGGTTGGAATGAGATGAGGTTTGAGGTCCCTTCCAAACCAAACCACCCTGTGATTCTATGATTATAAACAGTGGAGACTCAAGCTGGAACATGTGCCTGCAAACATCTTCTGATCCTACCACCACGCACAGATTAAGGTAGAAAGGAAAAGCTTGAAATGCCATCAAGGGTGGCACAGAGAGCCCCTGGTGGGGTCCACCCCTCTCACACCAGAGACTGTTTCAAGAGGGGGTTACAGTGGTCTTGAAAATGCTGGTGCTGCTGACTTTGGCCAAAGGATGGTTGCCATGTGGGCTGGGGTAGCCAACTGAAACCAAGCCACAGTACTCAAAGATGATGCTCAGGAATGGCTCCAGATGTTTTGCACCCAGGGTTGATAACCTCGTGGCTGCTCTTGCTGCAGCTGGATAGACTGAATCCGACACACTTAATCCTACCTGGCCATACATTTCATGTTGCTGCATTAACATAAATTCCATGTGCCTCTCTCTTCCTGTGTAGCAGCTGAAGTGACTGACCCTGTTGCTGTCAAGGAGGTGGGTCCTGAGGGTTTAACCCCTAGGAAGCAAAGCCTGTCAGCCCATATCCTCATGTTGCTTCATGTAGGTAGCTTCATTTTTCCTCCCTCTCCAACTCCAGAATTTTTTTAAGCCATTGACTACTTAAGGATACCAAGTTGTTGGTTAGGTGTTTTTTTGAGAATAGATATGTAGAGATGTAGAAAGAAACCCAACCCAACCCAAACAAAAAAAAACCCCACAAAACAAAAGAAAGAAACAAAACTCACCCTGACTCAAACCAGAAAATAAGGTAGAAAAGACCTTGTGAGCTCAATTTGTGTGTCAGCCAGTGAAAATCTGCCCAGGAAAGTGCTATTAGGAATGACCCTCACTATGGGACATGTCAGGGCTCACTCTGCTGGGCCAGTCCTGCTGCAGAAAGCTGAGTCTGCAACCTCTGGGACTTACAGAAGGAACCAGAGAGAACATTTATCCTGACAAGTGAACACTTAAATTAAAAATACTGTCTGGAGGGGAGGAGCAGAAATTATGCTCACTAAAATGCCAGTTGAAAACCATCTGCTCAGTTGGGGCTGGTAGCCCCCCCCCACCACGCAGCCAGCCCTCCCTCCCTGCTCCGTGCAGGAGAAGGGCTCCTATCTCCTGAGAATCCCGATAAACCCTCCTCTCGCACCCTCCCCTTCCCCCCCGAAATAAAAGTGAGCTGTCTCAGTGCTAGGATGCAGAAACCACTTCCAAGCCAGCATTACATCAACATTGCAGCTGATAAAGGGATGCACAATGGAGTGTTAGACTAATAGAAAAACACAGCTGAGATAAGGCAGGCTCCTGATAGCCTGGGCTGATGTAAAATGCCATTGTCTCCCTTTCTGTCAGCTGAGTCACTGGAGTGATAGGGAATTCCAGTGGCAACGGGCAAGTCAGGGGTCAGAAATGACAAACCCTGGGCAACACAGATCCCCCAGTGTGGGCATCGGTGGGCAGATGGAGCTGGGGTGGGAGGACGTGGCTGGGAGTGCAGGTGGTGGCAAATTCCCCGTGGCTGTGTGGATGGGGAGCAGGGAGGAAGGATGGAAGGGATCCAGTGTGCAAGACTGCACCGGGCTCTGTGGCAAGCACAGGTCCCTAAGCACCACCACTCCTGGCATGGGACCCACCGATTTTCATGGCTTTTCCTTATTGCAATTCCCTCCCACTGCCCCATCCATCTGTATTTTTCCCAGGTGCTCTGAAGTCAGGGAGGGTGGGAAGTAGGCTGGAGAGTGCAGGGAAGGGGATGCTGATGGCACTGCTGTGGGTGACCACAGTCTCCCAAGTTCTTTTGGTTCAGGAACATCTCTTCCATGGGACTTGACCAGGCACAAGAGGAGCTGAATCTTGTCTCAACCTGCTGTCCCACACTGGTCTGAAAGATAAAGTGGGAGAGGCATGGAGAAGGATTCCATGCCCGCACCCAGCCGGGTGCCCGGAGCCAGAGGAGGATGTCTGTCTCCGTCCCTCCTGTGAGTGGGAACTCCCAGGGTGCTCCGAGGGCTGTGATTAGTGCCCTGGCTGGCGGGTGAGGGTGTTTTTCCCTCTGTGGGCTCTGCTCTCATTTTCCTGTGCTGCCCTTTGATCTCCTCTCACACGGCTGCCCCAGAGGAGGAACTCCAGATTACGGGACGGGGTTATGTCATTTTTCCAGCGGACGTGCTGGCCCAGCTCTGGGCTGAGAGTGCTTTTCTTTGTGCCGACATTGCACCCATTGGGCAGACACGTCCTAGAGAAACCCTGCGAAGACCTTGTGTCACAGGGAAAATCTGGAGCAGCCAGATGGGACCCAGAACAGGCTCAGGAACCAGCCCTGGTCTTTGTCTTCATGTTTTCTCACACCTCTGTGGGAGCACGAGGGGTTCACACCCTGCCACAGGGCAGCTGGTACAAGATCAGCCCTGGCTGGAGCCCCAGAACAAAGGCAGAGATCAGGTTTTATGCTGGGGAATGGGTGAGCCTTTACCCAGTTCCTCAGAGGTGGGGGAGAGCTATGAGGACATTGCACATTACAGGGTAGAAAACATGAAACTCCAGTGATGGACAATCAAATCTGGCTGTAAAGCTTCATAGACTGCTCTTCTGTTTCATCAGAAGCAAAGACTTTCAAACAAGCAAAGAAATAAACAAGTTTGTTTTCAACAAAGCTTTTCTAACACATTTTTCCTCTGAAAAACTTTTGATTAAAATCCTTCTATTTTTCCCAAAATAGTGGACTTGTCATCCATCTGGACACTTGGGGACCATTTCCTTATTATCCAAAAGTAGAAGCAAAATGTAAGATGTTGAAGAGCGTGAAAAGATTCAGGTGGAGGTCCATCATCTATATAATTGTGAAGAAGACAAGACGTTCAGGGAAAGCTGCTGATAGTGGAATATTGGGAGACATGTGGGGGTTGATTCTTGCATCTCCATCCTTCCTGTACTCTCTTTGCCTCACTAAACTGTTGCTGGCCAACAGCCTTACATGTCAGTAGCACTGGAAACTCTTGTGAGTGTGGAAGGACCCATCCTGAAGCTGATTTCTGATACCAGCTCGATGGTTGGAGGGTCCTTTCTTGTCACAGTGCCTGGTTTTAGTGTTTAGTTGTATGAGGAAGGAGAGAAGGTTCTCTCCATTTGGAAATAGAGAGGCATGAAGGCTCAAGCCCCACTTGCTCATCAGGACTGCCAGGGGTACAGTTTGTGCCCTGGGCTACACTGGTTTGTAGAGCTGTCCTTGTGAAGGACCAGCCATTTTCCAGAAAGAGCTCCCAAAGGTCTAAAGGCTTCTTCTGAGTCATAGAACCAGAGTGGTTTGGGTTGGAAGGGACATGAAAGCACCATGGTCCAAGTCCCTGCAATGGGCAGGGAGACCTTCCACTAGACCAGGTTGCTGCAAGCCCCATCCCACCTGGCTTTGAGTCAAAGAAAAGGCTGACCCATGTTCCCATAAAACTCAATATCCTCCTGGAAATTCTCATTCCCTGCAGGTTCCTGCCTCTTGTCTACCAGTGCCTGAGGCAAACACGGGTCACAGTCTGCATGCACTGGCATGGATCAGGGCCTGCAGTCTGCCAGCACTGATCACTCCAGAACAGAGCAGGAGAAGAGGTCTGGCTTTGTATGGAAACTTCAGGGGCGTGTTCACAGGAGAAATTAATTATGTGCTCTGGAACACCAATGGACTGAGACCTCTGTTCCCATGGGGAAATCTTTAAGGACCACACATTGTGCATGAAGTTTTCCATGAAGTAAGAACTATTCCAGACAAGGGAAAACATCACCCCTTCAGGAAAATGAGAGTCCCTGGGATAACCAATGTCTTCCAGAAGAATCCATGCCACCTTTGACTCAAGACTACTTGAAGAAGAGGGGGCCTGCAGGGATGAACCCCAGCCCACAAGAGGAAGGTGTTTCTTTGTTGAAACAATCAAAGCTGTCCAAGAGCTCATACTACAGTTGATGTGACCTCAGTGCTGTGCTGTTGCTCTTGCCTGACCCCATGGGTTTCTAGATCAGCCTTTGAACCTGTGTTGTGTCAGCTGGAGAAATGGCTGAGGTCAGGGAATGAAGCTTCAGAGACCCAGGGACAGAAAATGTGAGGTAAATCTTGGATTTCAGGAAACAGGAGAGCCTGGGTCTGGTCCCAGGTGCAGTGCTGTTCTTTCATAGAATCATAGAACCATTAAGGTTGGAAAAGACCTCCAGGATCATCAAGTCCAACTATCCATTTGGGAAGTGCTTTTGTAGGACTAGTTACAAAACATGAGAGTCTCCAGACCAGATCCTCAAAGACCTTCTAAAGCCAATAGGATTTCCTGATTGATATGACTGTGGGGATATGGGATCTTCAAAACACCCTTTAGCTCCCACAGTGCAAAACCCATGGTGAGATCTTATTTAGCTGCAGAGAAATGCATGGAGTTCCTCCTTCTGCAAAGATACAGAGGGGACTCGACTGGCAGTTCCAGGAACCTGAATTTAGGGTTTAAGGTGGTTTTCCTCACTGAAGATACATTACAGCAGCCAAGATGCCCATATGGGCCTGGAAGACAAAGGAAATACAGATGACTCATGGTCCTCTGTCCAGCAGCTGGGGATCAAGGGGTAAATGGACTTTGATGATCCTTGTGGGGTTTTGCCAACACAGAATATTCTATGATGATATCCCAAATCTGACCTAAACCTGGTGCCTGGATTAGCATGAGTTAATCTTCTCCCCTACCTTTATGCAGACAGCTCATGCACCCAGAGCCTACAGAGACCCCCCCTAATCTGTATGCCCAGTGCAGTTTGATCCTGCAAGATGAACCCCTCCCTCCATCCCCTTCTGGCAGTACAGGGAGGCCTCAAACTGAGAAGAAAGTTGCTCCTGTCCATTTTAAACATGGAGTTGTTACCATGGACCTTCATTCAAGGAAAGCTTTTATTTTTCCTTTCCTTTTTTCCCTTCCAGATACACTTCTGTGTTGCCCCCACATCAGTGAGGTTTATGGCCCATGAAAGATCTAAGACCATCACCTGCAGTGGGGACTGGCCACCTAATCCCTATGTAGGTGTGTTTGCATGGGAAAAAACCCCATGAGTTTTATTTTGAAGCCAGTTATGAAACTATTTACATCATACACGTGTTGGGAAAGGAGCTATGAGGATAAACCCTGGAGAGTAAAGATAGGGTGCTGCAGACAGGATAGATCCTTAGAGCCAGGATCCCACCTTGATGGGATCCTCACCTTTTTCAGGAGAGACTGAGAGAGTTTCGGCTGTGGAAGAAAAATGCAGTCTGGCACTCAGCTCTTGAAAGGTTTCCGGCCCCGGATGAGATGACCTCAGTATGCCTTTTCCATATCTGCTTCCACAGATATAAGCCTAACCTGAGTCCTCTGGGAATTTTTGGACAAGGCTGTTCTTTTCTCTATTTTTTTAAATGTATAAAGCCAACTTGTTCAGTTATTATTATTATCATCATTGTTGTTGTCATTAGTGTTGTTGCTGCTGTTGTTATTATACCTTTCCATGGAAATATTCTTGTTTCAGTGTATCCTGTAAAAGTTATCAGTGTTGGATGGAATTTCTGCTCAAATTTATCACATTTCTCAGCCAGTAGCTTTGAAGATATTTACAGTTCAAATCAGGCATTTCATTCTGTTTCTCAGACCAGGGATCACCTTTTGCTCTTTGGACATCTAATTTTAGTGTTTCTCCTTGACAATCCAGGACTAGACACAAAGGTTGTGGCTTGTTGTTCAAGATCAAATGTGGAAACATCTCATCTCCCTTCCTCAAAACTCTCAGCTCAGTGGTCCTGGCATCCCATGCAATACCACATCCTCTCAAGGAGATATGGAAAGGGAGGCCATCAGTGGCTTGGAGAAAACTGTGGTGTGATTCCAGTTCCTCTCCTGAAGGATTAAAAATTTTTCAGATATGAATCAAACTTTTACAGTGCAAAGGTGTTGTTGCTTCAGGTGGTTCTTTTCAGTGATCTTTTCCTGCATAGGTGTGAATACAGATCCATTGTGATGTTCTGTAATGGTAGAAGCTTTCCATATTATTTAGTATGAAATCAGGATCTGAATTCTTTGTGGAAAACAGTCTGACTTAAAAAGCTGATTTTACTTTGGAAGTGATGGGCTTGGCATGCCTTAAAAAGATCTGTTTTTCAAACAGCACTCAACTGAAGATTGGTATTGGACTAGAACTTCTCTCTTGAGGGACTTTCACAGAATCAGGGAATGGTTTGGGTTGGAAGGGACATTAAAATTCATGTTGTTCCAATCCCCTGCCATGGACAGGGACACCTTCCACTAGAACAGATTGTTCCAAGCTGATCCCAACCCAGACCTGAACACTTCCAGGGATGGGACAGCCACAGCTTCTCTGGGCAACCTGTGCCAGGGCCTCACCACCCTCATCATAAAAAATTTCTTTCTTATATCTAACCTAAATCAACCCTCTTTGAGTTTGAAACCATCATCCTTTGTCCCAGCTCCTGCCCTGAGATGAAATTGTGAGGTGACCGGAGTCCAATCTTCCCAAAGCCACACCTGAATGCCTTGGCCCATCTCAAGAAATTGATATTGCTGGAGGAGACACCTGCCAATCTGAGCATCACCACCACCAGCCCCCTGAGAGCAACTGTGGGACTGGGATACAACAACCAGAAATCTACTTTTCTCCCCAGATTGGGGCAAGGAGAAATCCCCCATGCAGCAATCACTGCCATTAAAACTATCCCCTCGTGGAAGCCAGTTGGCAAGTCTGATGTGTCCTGTCTGAACTCAAGCAAGTTGAAAGGTCCAGGTTGTTTCAGCTTGTTTTGCTTTCCAGGTAGGGAAAGGAGTTTCATGTTCAATCAGTACCTCTCTGTCAGAGTTTGGAGTCTAAAAGACAACTTGTGGCTTGGATTAATCTGAAACTGCCCTGAGGGAAAAGGAAATTTTGCACCCAAAAAAATTCTAAACCAGGTGTGTTCATTTTATAAATGTGTTTTGAAGAAAAGCAACAACTCTCAGAGGGTGTTCTTCCATGGGTGCAGAAGAGTGTACATGGATGTATTACTGCTGAATTCCCCTTTTTTGGTCCACCGATTCCTTCCTTACCACGAGACCCATGGGAGACACAGGATGGGACAACTGCAGCAGCAGTTTGGGTGCTGGGGGTTGTTTCCATCAACCCAATGGGAATGTCATCCTCTCCTTCCCATGCTGATGGGAAAGGGTCCTGGAGCTGGAGGTCCTGGCACGGAAGCAGAGCAGGGGGGGGCACACAGGAGGAGGGGGATGAGGATGGAAAGGGCAAGGGGAGAGGCAACCCTGTATCGATTGGTGTGTGAAAGGCTTCCCGGGAGCCCTCGTTGCTGAGAGACAGCCCTGGGAGATGCAAGGCTGGAATTAATAACTGCTCCATTGGGGCCCTGTTTGCTCTCCTTGCCCAGAGCCAGAGGACTTTGGTCCCAGCTTATCACCGGGCCCAAAGCCCCAGGAATGCAGTCACAGGCAAATGTGCATGTTCACACGACATCTATTAATCAAACGGCTCCCCCACCCTTTAACCCTTTGCAGGTCAGGGAAGGGGGAGGAGGAGCTCTGCTTTGTCTGAAATCAGGGTCCCAGGAGTCTCTTTAGGGCAACCAGAGATAGGGGTAAGTCTCCTGTGAACTCCACTTAAGACACCATCCCCTTACTTGGTATCCAGGGTTTTACAAAATGCTTAGGGAAGTGGTTTTGGGACCTGCACCTGAACACATCCCTTTCCAGCAGGACCAAAGCACCTAAACACCTTCAAATGCCTTGAAAGTCCAAATCATTGGGCCTGAAATATTATCACAGACTTTTCTTCCTCTTCACACTGTTTCACATTTCAGGTGCTGTTTGAACTCACACCACAGAGGTTGTTCTACTGCTTGCCTGTGGTTCCTCTGCTGCTGCCCATGACTGTAATGGGATGATCTCTGCTCTGAACAGCACAGAGCTAATCAGACACACTCTGGGGATACAAAACATCACAAGACATCTATGCTGCTGCTTACAGCAGGTGGGATTTACCCCAACTTCACAGAATCATAGACTGTCCTGAGTTGGACCTTCATGTCTACATGGTAAGATCAACCACCCTAAAATTATAGAAACATGGAATTGTTAAGGTTGGAAAAGGTCTCTAAGATTATGGATAACACTCTCAGACACATGATGTGACTCTTGGGAGTCGTCCTCTGCAGGGCTAAGAGTTGGAATTCATGATCCTTGTGGTCCCTTTCCAACTCAGCATATTTTGAGATTCTGTGAGTCCAGGCACTAACCCAACACTGCCAGGTCCACCACTAAACTGTCCCCCAAGTGCCATGTCTCTCCTCCCTTGCTATTGGGTGTTTCAGTCTCTGCACTGTGCAGACAAGTGTGTTCCTACCTTGAGACAGGAGGCTGAGGAAGATTTTCAGGCTCTTGACTTGTTAGCAGTTGTTTAGCCAGTTAAATTAACCAGAGAGTGTCTGGAGGGGCCTCCACAAGCCTCTCTTTTCATTCCTCTCTTTGCTGCAGGGAAGAGACAGTGACACTTCCCAAGAACAATTCAACACACCAAAATTAGGCTCCTGCTCTCCCTGGAAGACACTGATGACAGAGACCCCAGGAAAACATCCCCTGCTGAATTAAGAGTTCTAAGCTGGCCAGGATGGACACGGCTTCATTCATTACCCTGTGATGTCACCTCATCCTTGTCTACACCCTGAAATCCACAGGCTTGATCAACAAGTCTACCACTATAGACAGACAGCAAGAAGACCCTTCAGGAAGGTACCAGTGATGTAAGACACATGTGAGCCTGTGAAATGCCAGCTGGGCATTAGAAAAGAGCTCCTACAGAGTACTGAGGCTCTGGAACAGCCTCCCAGGAGGAGCAGATGGGACAAGAATCCCACCCACCCTACTGATGGACTCTGAGTGCTTCTGGTATGGTGACCTGGAGTGGAGGATGATGCTGGTTCTCCCTGTCCTCTCTCCCCTGCTCCTGGAAAAGCAGTGCCCAGTGATAAAGTGCCCATTTGCAAAAGGGGTGGAGACTGAGCCACCTCAACAAGTGTGGTCAGTTCCCTGAGGTTTTCCACCCAGCTTGGCAACTTCTCCACCAGTTCCACCCCAGGAGCCATGCTGGGGGACAGGGTGAGGTGTGGCTTTTGCCCCAGGCCAGACTGGACTGGATGGCAGGGTGGTTGACTTTTACCCTTGTTGCACCAGGAAGAAAGGATGGAATTTTTGTGCATCATGTCCTGAGAAGTCTTTAGTCCTGTGTTCTGTTCTGTTGACCTCATGTGAAGAAGGAGGAGCACCAGCTGGAAGATCTTAAATAAAGACAGAAGGCACTACCCCAGAGGTGGAATTTGGGGTGTTTGTACCTGCATTTAGGTTTCTAACCTAATTAATGAACTCTCCCAGGCTTGGCCCCAAGGCTCCCACGAGCCAAAGGCACCAGGATCACAATCCCCTTCTTGTCAGAGCAGGTTTCACCTGCTAAGGACAGTGAAGAAGACAAAGGACATTGTTATCAGCTGGCATTTGTGGATGAGCAAAATTTTGGGTTCCTTTAACTGTCAAAGAACCAGAAACATGTTTTTTTGGGATTGAATCAGTTCATTTCTGAAGCATCACCACATTCCAGCCTCTGTTTTGAGCCTTCAACATTTCCCCCCTCAGAACCAATTGTACCTAAAAACCTGGATTGCTTTTGAGTCAAACTAATCCAAGAGATGCATTAGAGCCTCTCATGGGTCTATTTTCTACGGGGCCAGGGTAAACCCCTTTTGAATCCTGTGCAGTGAGGACATCACGTGCTGAAGGACCAACCATTTGGCTGCATAGCCCTCCTCCTACATGGTCACCACTTTTCTTGCTCTTCCACAACTTAGTGAAGAGGATTTGCCACGTATTTGTGTAGCAAAGGGACCTGGTGGGATCCCTGAATGAAAGACAAGCACTAATAAGGACTAACCATATTACACGATCCCATTCCTTATTCCTGCTGGCTCGATGCACAGAGAAACAGAGATATAAGCAGGAAAAAACCCCGTGCTATGAATTCTGCTGTTCCAAAAACCTCCAGCAAACCAGGTATTAAAAAGGAAGAGGGGAAAATAAACAACCCACCAGGCAATTTGACACTTCTACCTGTAAATAATTATTCATCCAAACCCTGGTGATAAGGACATGACACTGTCCACGCAGATTAGGACTCAGATGGAAGAGAAAACCCCTCCTGCTTCCTCTCTTCAAGTCAAAGGCCGTATTGTTCCCAAAGAGTTAACAGCAAAGCAGGTCTGCAATTACCTGGGAATAATGGGGTGTGATTGGGGCACTAAAGAGTTGGAATTGATTTTTTTTCCAGGCTTTCAGCTCTAGAAGCCCCTCCCTGACTTCCTGGTAACTCATGACCAGCAGGGTCAATAGAGCAGAAATCCTTCTAAAGGGCCAATCTGTATTTGAATTATTTAAACAATGTAGTACAGCCAAGTTAAATGGGGCTTATCAAACATTACACCTCTCCAAGCACAATTGGAGGCAGAAGGACATTAACTGCTGAATGCTCCAGAGGAGAGGGGGAGGAGAGGAAAAATCGGGGGAGAAAGAAGAAAATTAAAAAGAGGGCTAAGACAGGCTGAGTTGGACAAGGGGAGAAGCAGGTGTCTGCAGCAAGGTCTGGCTAGAGATGGTCTCTTCCCTTTGGAGACCCTCCATGCTTAGCCTTGAGTCAGCATGGACATACCACCCTGATTCGAGGGAATTAAAAAACATCTTGTGGTATTTGAGCCCTTAGTCTGCATCATGCCCCCCCTCCCCCTCAGGATGACAGCAGATGGAGATCTGGAGTTGGAGGATATGGGTCTTTACTGCACCTTTCCTGAAAGGAAGGTAAGGAAGGAGTTGTTTCCATGTCCTGATAGGCTGAGGTTTATTATCCCTGTGTGCACTTTGCCCAGAGAGGGCTGAGACACTGAGCTGTCCACGGGGCATAGTGGAAAAAGGAACAGGAAGATGAAAACCATAATAATAGCAGGATTTTCCTTCAAATTCAGGAGCCAAACAACAAACTCATCCACTGAGATGGACTAAGGACAACTAGAAAAACTCCAGCTCACCAAGAAGTCCCCAAAGATGACCAAGAGTAATTTTTCTCATGAAACCATCAAGCTTGCTTAGGTTTGGGAGCTGAGAATTCATCCAGGAAAACAGCTCTTGATATTATGACAAAGGTAAAGCCAAACAAGAATCCACCTGGATGGTTTTCTGGCCATTTATCCTGCTTTACCCCAACACTTTGTGGTGTTTCAGGTGACCAGCCGTGCACCTGGAAGCTCAGGGGGTCCCAGGTGGGGTGCAGAGGGTAAAGAGTTCACAGGTAATTCATGCACTGACATTTTCACATGACTTATTTGACCTGGAGAGAAAACAAATATGTTTTCAAGTAAGAAGCAAACTGCAAACAGTCCCAAAAAGAGCCTGAATGATGTATGGGTGGGTGAGAAATAATTCAGCAACATACAGCTATGCAGTGAGGATATAGGAGGAAAAGATTTGGAAATTATTCATGGACCAAAAATGTATAAATACAGTTAACTGACCCACAAAGTTTCAGCAGAAAGCCTCGAATTAAAAGTAAATGTAAAAAAGAGGGGAAAGAATTATTAATAACACAGTCTTAAGCACACACATCCTTCACTTACGCAGCCACTGTGCTGTCTCTGAGCTAATTACCCGGTTAATTAATGGGGATTCAGGTATCAGCCCCCTGAGGGCTGATTTTTGTGGGGGCAGGGGATCTGTGCCCACCCTAATCTGAGCTGCCATGCCCAGGCTGCACCTTCAGCCCAACGGCAGCAGGTCAGGAACGTGCAGTCAGCCAGAGCTGGCCAGGAAAACCCAGAGGGAGACATTTCCTGCTGGGAAAGGCTCTCCCATCCAAACTGGAACATTTCAGGAGATGTTGCTGATTTGGCTGAGGTTGGTTTTTTTTTTTTAAAAAAAAAAAAAGAGAAATAATGAGGGGAAGGAGAGGAAAGTTTTCCTGACTCTGTTCCATCCTTTTTATCAGAAGTTAGGACTATAAGAAGGTGCCTCGCAGCTCAAATCCAGCCCGGTGCTATCTCAGTATTTGACATTATTTGTCATTTGGGGAAGAATTTCAAAATGTTTAGATTTCCTTACGGTTCAAAATGGAGCCCCAAACTCAGCCCTTCCTCCCCCTCCTTGCCCAGCAGTGTTTGCCACCCTTCCCCAGCCACGTTTTCAGGAACATCTTTTGTTGCAAACCCAAAATGGTTTTTTTGGGGTCAGTCTGCAACCTCCAGCTCAAACACAGCCAGGCACTGGGTTTGCTCACTTGGATGTGACAGATCCAGCCCCAGCAGCCTCTGCCTTCCTGGGCATGGGGGAGGTTCTGCCCCTCCAGCTCTGGGTGTCACATCTCCAGAGGGTTTTTCCACCTTGAGCACTAACATCTCGTTGAAGGTCACCATCACCAGCAGCCCCTGCTGCCTTCCCACCCCACAGCACCAGGAGGTGCTGGGAAGGGACGGGATGATCACAATATTGAGAAAGCTCAACCCAAGCAAATGGAAGGTTTATAAACTCCTGGCCTACCATGCAAGGCTGCAAGGTCACCTCTTATCTGAGCGTGCAGAGGGTTTGCAAAGTGCTGGCAGCCCTCCAAATATGTTTGGGAGGGTTTTTTGCTCTAACCTAAGGCTGCTGGACTCCCACATTTGACATTTTCCAAGTGCTGTTACACGAGGAGGCAGTGGCTGGGAACAATGTGTGATTTTAGCAGCGGGCTGGGAGAGGAGAAGCCTCTCACTGAGGCTTTCCAAGGGCTGCTGCACGTGTGGAGGCTCAGCAGCCTGGCTGCCCACCCCACAGAGGCTGATTTCATCAGGGGTGCTGCAGGGAGGAGGGGGTGTTGGGCAAAGCCAGTGCTCACCCCTTGAAAGCTTTTCAATTGAAGCCCAAAGATGGAATAATCAAGTTTTCAAACAGGGGAAAAGTTGGGGTACCTTTGTTGGAGCATCCCTGTCTCTGCTCTACCTGCACTGTCGCAGTGCAAGATCCTTCAAGGGATCCCAGTGCTGCTCTTAGTTCATGGCGTGTGGGCTGACACCCCCATTTCACAAAAAAAACACAACAAAAAGTACCCACAAGGATGATCCAGAGTCAGGAAAGAAGCTTGTGGACTTGAACTTGGGGTTCTCAAGGTCTGTATGAACCCCTGCATCGACTATTCCTTGCCTTTATTTCATTCAGCAGCAGCAAGTGATCACCACAGTTAGAGTTCAATTCACTAATGCACTCAATATTGGAGGTGCCCTAATTCTCAGCTGGGAATGTTTCTGTTATTTGGGGGGGGAAAGGGACGAAAGGAAAACCACACTGAAGAGAGATCAAAATATAAACTCACTCGTTGTTATATTTCCCCTTTTTCTTCCTTTTATCTTGCTGGAAAACTGAGTGTGCAGGACAGGGAGTAAAAGAAAACAAAGAGGAAGGAAAACCAATAAACAAAAGTGCTGTTTTCCTTTCTCTCTCAAGAAAACAAGTCCAGAAAATTTCTTCCAAATCAGTTTTTCACCCAGCAGCTGCCTGCACTTAAAAATATATTTTTTTGCACAGGGGAATGAAAGGAGAGGAAAGGCTGAGGAGAAGCAGCATGTGCCTGAATACAAATTGCATTGGAAGTGCAAAGGGGGGTATTAGTCAGATAGGGAGGATTATTTTACATCTCGACCACCTATACAACTGTGTGTGCAACTGCCTCAATGAAATGTTGCCTTAATCATCCTGGTCAAAGTCCTTTGGCTACAAGCAAGGCTTGTTGTACTGGGGATTAACAGGGGGGAAAAATAATAAGGGATTCTGTATACACAGTTTTTCTGGCTTTGGTTAGAAACCCCAGGGTCAGAGCAAAGCTCTGATTTCAAACAACTGTATTTGGAGTGATCCTGTTTATTCCAAGTGTCTGCTGAGGCTTTGACTCCGAGCTATTAATACAAAATAAATAATTTTCACACAAGCTATTTTTACCTCCCTTGCCAGAGAAATAAAACAAGGCAGCCACAGAAGTGATGTGTGTGAACAGCAGGGAGGGAGGGAGAGGGGGCCATGAGCTCCTGTGGTTCTTTTGGCTGCTGAGTGACACATGGAGCACCACTGGCAGAGGATGCCTGTGAGGAAGACCACCCCAGCCAGCATGATGAAGGATAACTGTGCAACACACATGGGATGGTGGGAGACTCCCAGGGTGTGTTAGGCCGTGGGTTTTATGGCATCTGAATCTTCTGTTTGAGAGGAGGTCTGAGCTGACCCTCTGTGAGCAGTAACTTCCAAAGCTGCCCAGGCAGATGTGAGCCCAGATGATGCAGATGTGCTGCCACAAGATCCTGCCATGGGTGCAGATGCATCCAGAGGAATGTACTTCTGCAGAGATAGGTGCAAATGTGTTTTCTTGGGAAGCAACATCCCACCACAGGGCTCCCAAGTAGATGTCTCCTTCCCTGTGGTGCAGGATCCATCGAGGCTGCCTGAGATGTGCTTGAACTCAAAGCATTTGGATGCTCAAGGCAGCAGAACAAGAGGTCAAGAGGTAAAGGCAGCGATCCCTGCTCAGGTGTGTTCCAGCAGATGCCAGGGATGAGCTGTATTTGCACACCTGCAGCTGAGCCCCCTCCCATCCTGATGGCCACACACTCACAGCCCACTCACCTTCTCCACCAGGTTGATGTCATGAGCTCAGCAGGTCTCAGCACTGGGGTACAGGATTTCATGTCCAGTGATGGAGCAAAATGGGAAGGAGGTTCAAATGGTGGCGTGTGCTCCAACAAAGGAGGGCCTCAGAGATGGGAAATAATTCTGCAAAACTTCTGCAAAGGGCACCCAGCCTCCTTCTGGGGTGTGCCTGCAGGACAGTCTTGCTATTTGTCTCCAAAAATCACTTTAAAGTCTCCACCACTTGTTGTGCACTGGTAATAAAGGGAATTCACCAGGGACTAAGGCTCAGAAATGATGGTGGGCTTGGGGGGAATCAGCAAGGAGAGGAGAAGGCAGTGACTGCCTCTCACAATCCCAGCCCTTAGGAAGAAATTCTCCCCTGTGAGGGTGGGCAGGCCCTGGCACAGGTTGCCCAGAGAAGCTGTGGCTGCCCCATCCCTGGAAGTGTCCAAGGCCAGGCTGGATGGGGCTTGGAGCAACCTGGGCTGGTGGGAGGTGTCCCTGCACATGGCAGAGGGTGGAACTGGATGATCTTCAAGGTTCCCCTCCAACCCAAACCCTTCTGGGATCCTATGGTTAACCTGTATCTCTGCCTGGGAAAAGGGGATCCCTACTCTTAGAATTCTGTGGTCTCTCCATCAAAACAAGGACCAGAGCTCTCCCACCTCTGCTGGATATGAATCAAGGAGGGATGGAGCCTGACCCTGAGGTGTTTTACATGCTCAGACTCACACAGGCACAAGGAAGGACCTTCAAAATTGCTGGATCAAGGCCCCAGTGTCCGAGGCTCCCCCCAGAGCAGGCGGGGGAAGTGATTGCTGTGGAGATGTGGGAGGCACTCACTGGAGTCTGGGAGTCTGCAGGGAGAGGAGGCAGCTGGAAAACTGCCTGCCATGCACATCTGGGTCCTGTCTTGATACTGGAATTGAAGGTTCTGTTGCATTATGTATTGATCAATCAACTAGCTCACTTAAATCATCAGGTTATAGAAAGATATATGTTTATTTAAGCTCTAAGATCCCTGAAGTTTTGTCAGGACAGGCTTAGGTTGGATATTAGAATGAGGTTCTTGCCCCAGAGGGTGGTGGACACTGACCAGGGTCCTCAGGGCAGTGGGCACAGCACCAAGGCTGCCAGAGCTCAAGAAGCATTTGGATGATCCTCTCAGGCACATGGTGTGACTTGGAGATGATCCTTGTGCAGGGCTAAGGGTTGGACTCAGTGATCCTTGTGGGTCTCTTCCAACTCAGCATATTCTGTGATCTCCAAAACAGGACTGTGTCCTACAGAGGGCAAGTGCTGTAGGGAGGTGTAAAATCTCTGTCTGCCTACTGGGAAGCCAAAGAAGCAGACAAGGCTTTAGATACACAGGTGTTTCTAAAGGAAAAAAATTGAAGTTAAGGATTTAAACACATTTATAACAAGTTTGGTTCTGGATATCCATCAACTGCAATTTTCTAGAGGCAGGGGGAGTGTACTCAGGGGAAAATCACTGCAAGCTCACTTTGGTCTCATCTTTTTCCACTGGTATCTCCTAATTGTCACTATTTTCAGTTTTGAGAGAGGAGGTTGTGAACCCAGCCCGCCACTGTCACAAGTTGTACATTTCAGTTTTCCATGTTTGGCAAAGTCAGAGCTCAGCATATGCACAGTGCAAAGCACCAGCTTGACTTTACTGTCTTGAAACTCCAGAAGTCATGTTAATAGAGTCCTGATCTCCAACAGAACACCTGTACCCTCCATAATATAACTAAATACTAATAAAATTGTGTGTATCCTGACCATCGATCCTGGCTCGGGATCTCCACTGCCCTAAAGGAAATCTATGAATTACCCAAATCTGAGGTCCCACCAGCACTTTGGGAGAGAGAGGGGCCAGCTGGTTTTCCCAAGCCATGAGCCAGAGGCATCTATTAACATCCAGCTTTTTGGCTCCACTAAGTGCACTCAGCCTGACTTGGTTTTATTGGCATCACCCATCTCCCAGTAAATGTGATAAGAGACTCTGATTAGCCATGGCCATCAGACTGAGCTTGGAACTAGTCTCCAGCACAGCTGTCTGAGGCCTCCTTACCACATGTGCTTTCCATGCCACACTTCCAGGCCCAGGAGGGGCTAATGAAGATTGTCCCTCGACCTCATTGTTTACTTTTAGGCAAGCATCAAAATTAAGACCAATTTAGCTGCCCCTTCTTTTCCTTTTGGTTTTTTTCACCCAGCTCAGTCTAAACATGCATCTCAAGAAAGAGCCTTTTTTTACTGCCAAGGCAACACATGATAAGGAAAGATCATCTGTCTGAGAGAAAATTACTTCTGTGGGGCTCAGAAAGTAGTCCCAAGGGTCTGATTCCAGCACAGGAACAGCCCCTGGAGAACATTAAGGAATTATAACCCCCATGATAAGGCAGTTTCTTTTATAGTTTTTTATTTCATAGCAATAGTCACAGCTTAAAGATAAGGGCAACATGGGTTTTGTTTAACTAGGCTCTTGTTCCTTGGTGTGGGGCTTGAAGTGAACTGGCATCCATCAAACCCTTTTGTGATTTACATGAATACCTGATTCTTCTGATAAGGGAAAGTGTAAGTCAACACAGTTCTGTTGTAATTGGGTGTTACCTGTTTAGATACTGCTCTGCTATCTCAGCATCAGCTCACAGGCAACCTCCACCTTACCCTCCCTTGCTTGGAGCAGGGAGAATGTCCCCTGGTCTACACTGGACCCAGGGGTTACAACAAGCTGCCTGGAAGCATCTTTTTGATCTAGTGGAGGTGTCCTCAGGATGTTGGGGATGCTGAAAGTCCAGGTGCATTCAAACAGCAATGGGAAAAAATTACAGAAGGGAAAAAACCCAAATCCCCACTTCAGGTTCAGCATAACCCTTGGCCACAGACTGCGTGATCTACCAAAGATGTACCACCACATTCTTATTTTTCTGATATTTCTCTTAGCAACCAACATTTCTTTTTTTTAAATATTAAATATTCCTGATGTGTGTATGACAGCAGCCCCCTCTGCCTCCCTCAGGACTTCTTTGCACTGCATGATATAAATACTGAGACATCTCAAAACCTGAGAACTTTGCAACCTACGAACAAATGAGAAAAAGAGCCTACTAAAGGATTTGATGACTACCATGAAGGACTTCTCAGAAGAGAGCCCATGGCTGTGCCACCTTTAATTAGATGCCAGTGTCCCAGCAGACAACTGCTTTAGTTCCAACAAAGAGAAGAACACTTGGACTTCCATAACAAGTATAACTAGAAATCAAAAAAGAAGACAAGACCACAAACACCCTGAATTTCCCAC
Organism: Pithys albifrons albifrons; assembly: GCF_047495875.1. NCBI lineage: Eukaryota > Metazoa > Chordata > Aves > Passeriformes > Thamnophilidae > Pithys > Pithys albifrons. Next base: position 383,358 of record NC_092459.1, read on the forward strand.
CTGAAGCATCTGAGGGCCAGAGGACTGAAGAAATTCAATGTAAATCACTAGCCAAACCCATTAATTTGGGATAAGCAATGCCCAGAAGCTGCCCAGTGTTTTCCTTCTGCCTGGCATCCTTAGGAGACCTGAGTTCAGGAACTTGAAGAAGAGACAGCATGGAAGTTGGCCATTAGCAGCAAAACTGCTTCCATCCCAAGTTTTAATACCAGTCTACCCTAGTTCTGATCTCCCTGGTCTAAGCCAGGGTCCCACCAAACCTCTGGAGCTGCAGAGGTGTGGGAAGTGACACAAAGCTGCAGGGATCCCTCAGGTGATGCTGGTAGAGGGGCCAGAAGACCACCCATCAGTGAGATGCAAACTGGGAAGATCCCTGCAAGGGCTGTGAAGGGATGATGGATTTATCTCCCTACCTAAGTCAAAACTGATTTGCCAGCTCCCACCTGGGATGAGACAGGAACACCCAAAGGTCTCTTTTTAAGCCAAATTGCCCTCTTGGTGTGAACCCACTTGATTGCAGTGAAGGTTCAGAAACTCTTTGCCATGAAATGGCTGTTCATGGCAGATCTTCCCAAACCACAAGGATATCATGTGTACTAACCCTACTGTCCAGATGGGAAGAACATTGATTCCTCCCAGCAAACACCCAGGGATGGATAAATAAGAGGAGAACCAAGGTGGATGTGGCCTTCTTTCCCGAAGGATCTGGGGATCAAGGTCTTCAAGAAGAGTAAGATTTGGGGTCTGTTCCCTCTTCAACCTCTCCAAAAGCTCAATGAAAAGCTTTGGTTGAGCCCCTCTCACCCAAGTGTTGGACTCCAGTAGGTCATGGACCACCTAAAGCATCATCTTGGCCATGCTTGGCCAAAACCTCTCCCTGTGGAGGTCACTATGGGTTAGGTGGGCACCTCTTGCCAAGTGGAGAGCATGACTCTGTTGGCCTCAGGTGCCTCAGAGACTGGCAGCATTTGATATTAGGTGAGACCTGGAAAAACCATCTAGCCTGTGTAGTTGTGAAGGTTGCATTGGCTTTTGTCATGAGTTTGAATGAATTCCTTGGCCATGCCATTTTTAGAAGACCAGGATTTTATGGTGGTGTAGGGGAAGACAGATATGTGGAGATGTATTTATATAAACTGCTGACTGCACTTTTAGCACGGGACAGCTCAGGTTTAAGAGGCAATTTCCTGGCTTAGTCTAATTCTCTCACTAGACATTTTCCTTCACACTAAGTGAAATTATGAGTGAATTAAAGAACCACTTTTCCTCTTATCTGCTGCTGCTGTTATCTAACTCCAAGGAAAGGCTGGGAGCAGAGACAGCCAGGGCTTGCCATTTTACAGCTCCTTCCCACTGTTCCCCTGGGCCTGCATCAAACACCAGGAAGATTTGCTAAAAAGCAGCCTGCCATTGTCCACACAACCATACAGTGGGAAGGGCAATGAGAAGGCCACAGGATAGGCATGTGTTCTGGACACCTTGATTTTGTTTTTAGTGGGGATCTCCCAAAATCTCCTAAAAACCCCAGTGGAGTGGTCTCTCTGGAGCTGGGCCCATCCTTCCCATTAAAAGGTCTAGGTTTACTCACATTTGTGAGTCTCCAAGGGTGTCAGCAAAAAAGGAAGGAATAAAGAGCCCTGACCCCATTCATTATTTACTGTCACTACTCTCTGGGTCCTGAGCCAGGTTGGTGCAACCAGCAGAAGCAAAGCGACCTCAGCCCCTCCCTTGAATCCACCTCTGACTCACTGCTTAGTCCTGGGCAAGTCCCTCCACTTATTTTCATAAAATCATGAAATATTTTGAGTTGGAAGGAAATTTTCAGGAGTTTCACCTCTTTTTTCCCCTTCAGCAAAGTCTCTGTCTTGGTTATGGAGGCTGCCAGTTTGGGAGGAGCAGGAGATGTTGGTCCAGCACCAAACACAACTCCTCAGCTCCTGCTTCCATCTGATCTCTTCATGCCATGGTGAGAGCAATGCTCATTCTTAATTACAGTAGCTCTTAAATAAGAAACCTCTTTATCCATGAATTTTCCAGGAGTGCCTTGTCCCACAGTTATTCACAAGGTTTTGTCCAGGTTTCCTGCAAGCCCTCCCTTGCCTCAACATTTCATAAGCCTCTTCCACAGTCCTTGTTTGTGTGTCCCAGGCTTTGCAGTGCAGTTGACTCCACCAAGAGCTGCACTTCTCACCCAGCTTTCTCAGCTCTGCATTTCCACTGTGTGATGTGTCTGTTCCCTAAATTCCAAGCTCACTGCTAGGCATGGAGATGTTCAGAGCTCTTCCAACCGAATTAGCCACTGTTTATTTTGCTCACATGTATGTTTTTTATATTTATCCTTAGTTCTGGGGTCTTGCAGCCCAACTCCTTGCAGCATCCTGCTGTTTCTGGCAACATCAAATGAAAAACACCACCAAAATAGGTCCATTCTCACTGGACCTGGATATCCTTCCAAGAAGAGCCCTGCTCCATGGTCAGCTGGGAATTGCAGTAATATCTAGAAGAGAAGGCTCCAGGAAGACCTTGGAGCCCCTTCTAGCACTTAGAGGGGCTTCAAGAGAACAGGTGTGGGACTTGGGACAAGGGCCTGGAGTGACAGGACAAGGGGGAGTGACTTCCCACTGCCAGAGGGCAGATATTCTCCTTGTCCTCCCTGCCCTCTCCCTCATCTCCTAGGGAACTTTAGGAAACTTTTCTACTTTGATTTTACCTCCCATAGAACCCAAGTTAAATCTGCTTCCTCTGAGACTGGATAATGAAAAGGGACATCCAGCATCAAAAAATGGCTGTGATTGAATTAACATCCCTCTTTCCATAAAGACACAGATACTGATCTGGCCCAGTAATTCCACAAAAAATTTGAGACTGAATAACTTTAATACACTGATCTGATTTAAAAAGAAACAGAAACCTGGAGTGGAAAAGCAGGTGGGTTTTATCACCTCTTTTATTATTTAATTTGACTGGAATGTCTTTCTTTCCTTTTAAGATGGATGAACCTTCTGCTGACCAACTACTCCCTTACTTTGTCCTTTCAAACCAAAATTGACGGGATTTTAGGGGATTTTCTGCTAGAAAAAACAACACCTTCCCCACAGTAGAAAGTGTGTTCAGTTGTGGTCATGAAGAACTCTGGAAAACCACAAATCCATCTGGGGAAGTTACACCATGTAGAGTAGAATTATAGAATGGTTTGGGTTGGAAGGGGCCTTATAGCCCATCTCATTCCACACCCCTGCCATGAGCAGGGGCACCTTCTGCTGTCCCAGGCTGCTCCAAGCCCCATCCAGCCTGGCCTTGGACACTTCCAGGGATGGAGTCATTGCAGCCCAGAACATTTCTGGTCTCTCCTGTTCCCACAGGTTTAGATACCCAGTTCTTCAGATGACCACATAAATGTGGACTGTGTAAGGACAGTTTTGGGGTTCCTGAGGTCGGGTCAGCATCCCTGCACCTACATCCCACAATGCACTAACCAGGGCTTGGACCTCTTTAAAGTTAAGGTGAAACAGATGTTGGACACCATGGACAATTCCACGCAGGTGTGCATGAGCCCCACTCTGGGCAGGGCTTGGAGCAACCTGGTCTAGTGAAAGGTGTCCCTGCCCATGGCTGGTGTTGGAATGAGATGATCTTTAAGGTCCTTTCCAACCCAAACCATTCTAGGATTGTCTATAACAGCACTGCCTGGTGATAACTCCAAAATAATGGGCTCAGCCACACCAACTTTCACTCCCACCCAGATCTGTGGGGCTACTCACTTGGATAAGACAAATTGGTTGTAAATTCAGCTCAAAGCCAAGTCTCACAGAGGTTTGGGCAGTGTGGCCTTCACAGATATGTAGCACAGACAGGTTGGCTTGTGGGTTTGCTCTCCACCTCCCCAGGATGGAACACCACTAGTAAAACATCCTGGCCTTCCTGGTTTAGGTGGACATGCAAACAAACATCACCTCAGTGACAGCTGAGCAGGGATAAACCTGTGGTTTCCTGGTATTTTCTAGGAAAATTCTTTTTCAGCCCAAAACTTGTGGCTTAACCTCTAGACAAATATCCTCCTGAGCACCAGTGTGAGAGCTGAAAGTCCTCCATCCAGCACAGTGTCAGCTGGAGGCCTCCAAAGTAACTGAGCAGCCTTAGATCTCCTCAGAGAAAATAATAAGGTCACTCCTTTGCATGTGTTCCAGGTCATCACATGGACCTGTCCAACCAGCCATCAAGGTCTTGTGAAAGGTCTCTCTGTCCATGGCAGGGGAGTTGGAACTAGTGCAGGTTTAAGGTCCCTTCCCACTCAGGCCATTCTATGATCCAGTGATTCCATGATCAATGCCTTTATCTCCTTCCTCTCAGCCTTGTGGGATGGCACCTCTTGGCCCAGCAGGGAAGGGCCTCAGCTGATCCAAGAGACTTCTGTAACCTGAATAAAAACTACAGCAGTCAGATACATATTTTCTTTAGACAAGGCACATCCCAGACAGTTGGAACCTGGACTTTGCTTCTCCTCATTGTGTGGATGATGAAGGTTTATTCTTGCTGCAGCTGTAGCCTCTGCTCACCAGAAGCCACCTCTGCATCTTTAAGTGCATAATTTGTGGGCCCTGCCAAGTGGACAGGAAATTAATGACATTTAAATGAAGAGCTGCTCCCTTTTCCAGCCCTCTGATTATTTCTTTTGATGAAGTAAAGTCCTGGCAGAGCTCTCCTGATGTGATCATGGGAGCTTGCACTTCGTGATCCAATTACTGCCAAGATTATGGACATTGGTTTTTCTTTGATGGGAACATTTAAATGTGTGAACTTTGCAGGGACTGGCTGATGGCTCTGGGATCTCATTTTAATTATAGACTTGCCAGAAATGGGTGCAAGTTTATTGTCTTGAAACAGCACCTTGTGAAAGCAGGTTTGTCTTCATGGGAAAACTAGAAATCTTTCATTTTGGAAAGGGGGGAATAAAATTCTGTGATTTTCTATAGATTAGAACATCTGCTTCACCTTTAGCCAGTCGTGCAGCCTGTCCATGACTTGGACATGCAAACAGCTCCTGGCTCAGCAATGCTCCCAGCCAGACTGTGAATCCTCATACCTGGTACCATTCCTGCTCTTACCTGCAGGTCTCCACCCCTCTGCCAGACCTGGCTTGAGCTAATCAGTCAATGCAAATGTTATCTGGAGAAACAGCAGCCAGCACACTCACACAACCTCCTCTTTAAAAAGGAAGCTACAGATGCAGAGATAACACCAAGACTCTTTTCCAGCAGGCTTCTCCAGCCCAAACTAGCACAAGTTTACAAGCAGCAGTGGCCATAAACTGAAATACAAGAATTTTCACCTCAACATGAGGGAGAACTTCTTTCCATTGAGGGTGACAGAGCACTGGAACAGGCTGTTCAGGGTGGTCATGGAGTCTCCCTCTCTGGAGACATTCCAAACCCACCCGGATGCATTCCTGTGTCACCTGCTCCAGGCTGCCCTGCCTTGGCAGGGGGGCTGGACTAGGTGATCTCCAGAGGTCCCTTACAACCTAAAGTACTCTGTGATTCTGTGAAATCTGGGCTGAGAACTGATGATTTCCATGCACTTTGTGTGAGTCCAAGATTTTTCAGTGCTGTTGCCCAAACACCCCCACATTGTACCCTCAGTCTTTCATGTCCTAAGGTTGACACAGTCACCAATCCCCTCCCAACCCCTCCATGTAGGGAAAGTGGCTCCCAGGGTCTGCCTTGTGAGATAGCATCACCCCAGTGACTCCCAAAGCCTTTCTTGAGATGCCACTGCCCAGTGTTTGTTCATGCCCTTACATTGTCCACAATTCTGATAATGCCTCTGGTCAACACTATCAACTTATCACCACAGTGGCATCAGCCCTTCACGTTTTGCAGGGACACCAAACTCTGTCTGCTGATAGACTTATCCATAAGCCCACTCAGGAGTGTTTTGATCAATGGCCTAATCTCTGTTTGCATGATCAGATCCCTCCCTGCCTTGTCTCTGAGCTGGATGTTGGGACCAATGTCCCCTAAGCTCGTGCCACCTCAGATCCCGATGATGTGCAGAGCACGTTGCAGTCAAAGATTGACCAGTTACACCCCAGGGGGGCTTTATTACCTTTCTTTTAGCAGATGGAGAACTGAAGTCCCAAGAGAGGTGCAGTGGCCTCTCCAAAATCTCAGGGCAACTGAGAATTGAGCTGGGGGTTTCCCAAGCCTTAAGGACATCCTTCTCCTCCAACAGCACCATAAAGGATCAGCCATGCCAGGGTGTTACTGTGCTGGCAGCCAAACCTTGGCCAGAGACACTTTTCCATCCAAATTCCTGATACCTTTTGAAGACGTGACCATTTGCTAAGCTTTATTTACTGAACAACCCTCTTCCAGTCAATGGAGAGGAGATAAGCACATGTAGAGATCTTGATGAGATCAGGACTCATCTGACTGGACAAGAGTAGGGTGGGGAAGAAGAAAGAAAAAAAGTAAAAGTAAAATTAAAAGCTCATTGATGATCCAGGCTCCAAAAGAGGACAAATCTAAAGGGAAGACTTCTCCTCTAAATCCTTCTCTTTTATCTTTTTCAAAAAGTCCATATAAGGCATTTGAGCACCACCAGCAGAAGAGAGGAAAAAATGAGTGAGGGGAAAAGAGAAACCAGAAAAATGGACATAAATAGGAAAAAGCTCTATGTATTTTCCTTTTTTTTTTCCTTTCCTTTTCCCCAAACATGAGAAATGTGAAATTGGACAAGAATTCTGAAAACAAACAAACAAACAAACAATTCCATCATCAACAGACGATATCCTCATTCTCCACCACATGTTCAGTGTTGGTGGCCAACATTATACAAATGAAGGAAGCAAAGTGCATTTCATGGAAGGATCTGACCCAGAGGCCCAACTGGATCCACTTCAGATGCTTCCCAGTGATGTCCAAGTTATCAGTAGTTGATGGAGAGGGACAGTTTCCCACTCCTGAGGACCCACCTCTCTGGAGTGACTGCAGAGGGACATCAAGTCCAGATTTGCCCATAGGCTCCCAGAGAGCCTGCAGTGGAGCTGGGAGAATGGTCTTGGCCTGTTTCCACAAGGTGTCTGGGATATGTCTACTTGGGTGGATGCCCCATTCCTGGAAGTGTCCAAGGCCAGGCTGGATGGGGCTTGGAGCAACCTGGGGTAGTGGAAGGTGTCCCTGCCCATGGCAGAGGGGTTGGGATGAGGTGAACTTTAAGGTCCCTTCCAACATAAACTGTTCTGTGACTCTGTGACTTTGCTGACAGCATTGAATGTCTGAAGAAAGTAAAGGTGGTGAGAGCAATTTTCCAGGCATCTCCCCTGGCCAAAGCCTCCACTAGATGGTGGAGGAAAGGAAAGGGTTTTCAGGCATTGGAAGTGCTGCCCAGGAAGGTGTTGGAGTCCCCATCCCTGGAGGTGTTCAAGGAACGGCTGGACGTGGCACTCAGTCCTCTGGGCTGGGTGACAAGGTGAGAATCAGTCAAAGGTTGGACTTGATGATCTTGGAGGTCTTTTTGAACCTTAATGGTTCTGGGATTCTGTGATGTGAACAGCACTGCCTGTCATCTGAACTGACATCACCTCGGATTTGGGGCTGAAATCCCAAGGGCAGACAAAAGGCAGGAAAGGAGACAAGACACAGAGAAGGCTCAAAGATGCTCTTCACACAACCAACCGCTGGAAGATGAAAGATCATCAAAAAAATCCCCCCGTGATTTGTTCCAAATGGGATATGAAATGTGAAGAAGAAAGAATTAAGAATCGTGGAATGATTTAGGTTGGAAGGGACCTTAAAGATCAGCTGGTTCGAACCCCCTGCCAGGAGCAGGGACACCTTCCACTGGATCAGGGCCCCGTCCAGCCTGGCCTGGGACACTTCCAGGGAGCAAAACCTCCAAGTGCTTCTCTCCTCAAGGACAGGGACAGTGTGACCAGCTGAGATGCTGAGATTGGCTCAAAGAACAAGTGAGCACAAGGAACACCTGCAAGGGCTGATGGCAGAAACATGAATCTGATGTGACTGAAAGAGAAAAAATAACTCTGGAAACCTCTTAGTTATCCTGATATTTGCAGTGGAGAGCTGTGGCTCTCAAACTTTATTAAAATTTTCCATGTAAGATGAAAAGCCAGGAATAAAGAGTTAAACAACAACAGCCCTGGTGTCTTTTTTTTGCCTTTCCCCCTCTGAGTCTTTGCTTTTTGCTTGCAACAAGGATAAACTGTAACATCTTTTGCCTGTTCTTTTGGTTTCCCACTGCATGCTGTTAACACTCAAGGTTTTCTTATTGCAATAAGAAGACTGAATTCTGAAAATGCTCTTTATTCTTTACATGAACTACCTCCCTGCCCCCTCCCCAGAAAAAAAAAAAAAGGAATAAATTTTAATGTAATCTAAGGAAAATAATTTTTTCAGCTATAATTGTATCTGAATTTATGCTCCCATTATATTGTCTTTTCCAAAGCAAAACCAGAATCCTAAACAGAGCTGAAAATGATTAGAAATGTTTAAACTTCCTGCTCACAGCACTTCAAGCCTAATTTTTCTCTTATTGAATTTAAACAGCAGAACATCCAGAAATGTCTTGGAATTTTCTTAAAACAAGCAAATCAATCAAAAGGAAACAAAAAAGCCCCACAGTGGAAGTAAAATTCAATTAAATTTAAAGAAAAAATGAACACATCTATTAAACTTTCGAGCTTTGTCCAGCCAGAACCAACAAATACTGAACCTTCCAGTTTGCTAATTTTGTATTTCTGCTTCTTCCAGATGAAACAAAAAATGATATGTTTTTTATTTAGGCAATATTTTCTGCTGAAGTAAAAAAATGTGTTTCCCAATGAGCTCCACCTCTGCCATGTGTGTTTTTCTGGAGTGAACAGTCAATGCATGTTTTGACCACAGTCTACATGGAAAGGTGCTAAAAATGGTCTTTTTTTCACTGTCAAAAAAGAGTGTAAATCAAAAGTTTGTATTTTGGGGTGAAGCCCTTCACTGGTGCCTGCAATGGTTGATCCATGGTGGTTTCCACATCTTGGGATGTGAACAACTGGAATATGCTCCAACGCCTCCAATGTCCCACTGGAATTACTGGGAGACTTCACAGCTGTTCTGCCAAAAAAATCCGTAATCCTGTTTTAGGGCATGGGATTCAGTGCTGGGGGAGAGACAGGTCCTGTCCTGGATCTGCTGTCCCCCACAAGGCTTTTAATCCTCCTTTCCCTTGTCTTCCCAGATAATAAGATCCACCTTCCTTCAGTGTTGTGAGGCTTTACATGGTAATCTCTGTAAAGTGTTCAGGGATCTTTTGTAATAGAGAAAAGGAAAAAAAAGGATCCAGCCTGATTCTGGGCTTACATGGCCAAGGAGCAACTCCCAGGGAGTGCAGCTGATGTTTAAGCTCCCTTTCAACCCAAACCATTCTGTGACTCTATGACAAAACCCAGCCCAAAATCAGCTGTCTCTCTTGGGGGTATCACTGCAGAGCAGCCACCCTTCATTTGGGCTCTGGGGTGCCAGCAAAGGTGACACTGCAGTGACACATTTTTCCAGCCTATGGTAAGACCTGTCCTTTTGAGATTTCTTTGTTTTATGTACTAAATCTGAGTCTGCTCCACCCCTCTTGCTAGAAATGCTGTTACTGCACCTTTTTTCACCAGTTTGCTTAGAATCAACCATGAAAGTTGTGGCCACCCAAATGGGAGGGCAAAGGAAGATCTTCTCCTCCACTCAGGACCTCTGAAAAGTCCAGGAATCCTGCTTGCCCAAAAAATTGTGACAGCTCTCAGGCAAAAGCACCCTTTTTGCCCCAAAGCCACACCCTCTCCCTGCACTTCTCCTCCTCTTTTACTACTGGCTTTATCTTACCAGCAGGAATATGAAGCAAGAAATTTCTGACTGATGATGGGAGAAGACCCCAAGAGAAGGTGGGGGATGCATTTCACACTGTCCAGATAACACAGAGACTTCATCTTCTTTAATTGCAATAGATGAGGGAGTATGTCCCACTTCCTCATGGCATCCATCCAGTCCCTGGTACCTGCCCAAGACAGGACAAGGGGCTGAGCCTGAGCTGCTCTATTCTGCAAGCCAAGAGCTGTACTCTGGAGAAGGGAATGCTCCAGGGGGACCTTAGAGCCCCTTCCAGCATCTAAAGAGGCTCCAAGAGAGCTGGAGAGGGAATTTGGACAAGGGTATGGAGGGGCAAGACAAGGGGGAACAGCGTCCCAGTGCCAGAGGGCAGGGTTAGATGGGATATTGGAAAGGAATTCTTGGCTGTGGGGGTGGGCAGGCCCTGGCACAGGTTGGGCAGAGAAGCTGTGGCTGCCCCAGCCCTGGAAGTGTTTCAGGCCAAGTTGGACAGAGCTTGGAGCAACCCGGGGTAGAGGAAGGTGTCCCTGTCCAGGATTGCACCTCTCCCCTCCTACACTGCAGACTCACATCATTCCTGACTTGTAGATGCCTGAAAACTCAGAGGTTCATCTGTTCCCAAGTGTGGTGTTGCCCAACAGATATAACTATTATTAACAATATCAACACTGCATTAATGATCTAAGAACAAGGACTAATTAGATATAAATTTGGCATCAGACCTGAGTACTCTTTCCCCATGTGCTGCACTGGAGTTTTGCCTGATGATAACAATATCATTTCATGATAAAACAAACTTTCATGTTACGGTGCCTTTTACAATTACAGCCTGTTGTGTATTTTCTTGCTTTTCCCCATAGATGACAAAAATACCACCTTCACCCAAGGTTTTCCATCCTGGACAGCTTTCCCAGGTGGGTGTGAAGCTGCAGGATGAGTCCAAAAGCCAAAGCCAGACTGGATTTCAATGTATTCAAGGGACCATCAGCTCTGCTGCTCTCAGTAACACTGATGCATCAAAACCATCACACCAGCCATGTTTCTTGGAGTACAAATAAAAAAGAGGAGAAGCAGAGGAAGGAGAAGACTCTTCCCAATGGTAAAGGAAAACTGGGAGCTTTATTTGTGCAGCCCTAGGAATCTCAGGGGCATAGTCTGAATTCCTGCTCCCCTGAGGTAAGGTTGCCAGGTTTGCTTGGTGGAGAACAGCAGAGCAAGGGGGGTTTCGGTGGGATATTTCTGGAAAGCTGAGTGGAAGTCAATTAAGAAATAAAAAGATTCCCACAATGTTGCCTGAACTCCAGAAATTGTTGTGTAAGTCACATGGAAATTAGGCAGAATCCAAAGGAGCCCCAGCAGCACTTTATGATATCATGGAACCATTTAGGTGGAAAAAGCCCTCTGAGATCATTGAGTCCAACTGTTCCCCCAGCACTGACAATGCCACCACTAACCCATGTCCCCAAGTGCCACATCCACACTTCTTTTAAATCCCTCCACAGATGGGGACTCCACCCGCTACAGCTGAACAACCCTTTGTGTTCTCCTTTCCTTTGCAAAGGTGAGGCTGGGGAATCTGGGAATCTGCTGGGTCCCAGCCCAGTGTGCCAAGCTCAGGAAATTCATCTGTGACAGATCCAGGTGAAGAGATGAAGCTTCCCAGAAATCCCCAGCTGTCCCCAGTGTCCCTTGCTGGAGGACATTGTCAACCTCCAATCACACACTCACTTGCATCAAAGGGGATTTTTCCCATGTTGGAAAAGACTAGCCTATTTTTCCCCCTTTTTTTTAAGTTTTCCTTTTAAAAATTGGCAATATTTTGTGATTTTTGCCTGGCAGTCTCAGCCAAGGTCAAACCATCCTCCTGCATTACCACTTGGTCCTGCCAGCACTTGCCTAAACACGAAACTCTGCTTGTCCCTTCTTCCTGTGACAGCATTTCACTTGGATTTGGTCTGGAAGTTCAGCCCTTGGAGTTTTTCAGTGTATGAGACGCTACCGTGGCTTTGTGTTTTCACTCTCATATCTCTGTTTTTTTCTTATTCCTCTCCAGAATAGGTGGATTAATTCAACATCAGTGCAGAGGGAGAAGGTATTTTTCCAGCCCAGAATGAAGTCGGTGATGAAACCTCCATCCTGACTCCGCATCTGCCACCCAGGGGCGGACGATTTGGGTTAAGACTGGGACCTTTTTCATCCCATCCAACCTCAGCGTTGCAGCTCCCACAGCCCCGGTGCCCGGTGCGCGATGCTCGCGGGGAGAGCAGGGGCATCTCCTCCGGGTCCAGCCCTTCCCTTCCCGGCGGCGACGGGGCTGGCCGGGGCACTGACCCCAGCGCCGGGGAGTCTGGAGCGGAGCCGGCGGCCGCCGCTCCCCGCCGTCAGCCCACACCTCATCAATAGGGGCTGACAGCCCCGGCCTCGCCGCCCCGACGGCACCGCTGACGGCACGGCACGGCTTGGCACGGCCCAGAGTCGGGGGTTGCCAGCAGGCAGCCCCCTAAGCTGGGGTTGGAGGCAGCGCTATCAATCCGGGATGTAGAGGGACCCAATGGTTTTGGGATAGAAGCGGCTAAGACGGGGTTTGGAGAGCCTTGTGGGTCAGGTTGCAGGTAGCCCCGGGCGTCCGGGGATCCAGGCATTCCTCATAGGTCTGGGATAGAGGCAGCATCGCTTGTGAGGGGGTACGAACCTCCCAGTGGGGCTGGAAGACAAGCAGACTTGGGGGGGTCAAGGCAGCCGTGGGTCTTGTGAGGTACAGGCAGCACTACTTGTCGGGGGTGTAGGGGACCCCACGGTGGGACATCCCTTGCAGAAGGACATCCATTGCATTAGGTATAGGCAGGTAGACATGTAAATGAGAGATACAGACGCTTGAATAGATATGTATAGATTATAAAAAAAAGGTATTTTGGCAAGTAGATAGGCACAAATAGGTAAATATACATAGTAATGCCTGGAAAGTTACCCAGATATATGGTATCAGGATATATGGCTAGATAGATGGATAGATGGATAGCTGGCAGATTGATGGATATATGGATACAACATGGATAGACGGGTAGTGACACTGACTGAGGTTCTGCACTGCCAGGGCTCCAGCCCGTGCTTTTCCGGACTGCTCAGCCTTCTGCTTGGTGTAGGAGGGAAACTTTTCCAGCCTCTCCGACAACAAGAAGGGGCTTTCCATCACTTCTGCTGTTAATACCAGACACGAGGGTCTGTGTCGGGGCCAGCCAGCACCTAACAGCCAGGAGGGTGATTTCACAGCAGGTGTGCTCTACACGTGCGATTTTATTGTCGCTGCGTCAAAGCGCCGTGACAATAATGACAATAAAACCACACGTGCGGCGCTGAGAGCGGGCGACAGGAACCCCGGCGGCGACGCACCCCTAATCACCCCCAGCGGGTTCCCCACCACCACAGGGGATGCTCGCCCGCTCATCCCCGTGCTGATGGCCCCAGGGAATCCTCCCCGTCCACGCGTGACGTGCTCATAGGACCCCACTCAGCCATTCACGCCTCGGCAGCGCAGCCCCTCTCCCCGGGGAAATCCCCCTCTGTGCTGGGCTTTCATCCCTCCCCACGAATTCAGAGGATCCCAGATCAGGGAATACAAAGCCCTGGTGTTTTAGGCTCAATTCCCTTGATTTTGGCAGCAAAGCGGAAGAGGAATGCAGCACATTGATCCACGCTATGTTTTCTGTGTCTTCTGGGACACTTCTGTCCCCAGCAGCAGAGATCCTTCACGCACACACAGTGGCACAAACTCGCGTGGTATCACAAGTCCCGTGGACTCTTTTCCCCTAAAGATCCCAGTTCTAGGTGCGTTTCAGATCCTGCCTCTCCTCAAATGTCCCTGTCACTGACCCTCAACTGCTCAGCCCGTCTCCTCTCCCGCTGCATCAAAACACGGATCTCTGCTCCACACACCTTCTGCATCTCACAGCTTTGTCCTTGAGGAAGTCGTTTGTATTTATTTCAAACGGAGGTAAAAGAGAAAAGTGAAGGGAAAAAAAAATGGAAAACCAATAATATTTGGGTGCATAGGGGATGGTCAGAAAGGATTTAGAACTGCCCCTGAAGCATCGTTGAGCCATGATGCTCTCTGGACACACTTCTCCGGGTGGTACCTGCCCTTTGGGAGGTGGGGGGTGTAGGCGGGGGTTGGTGGCATTTTAGGATCGCTGCCGTCCTGTAAACAGATGTGACGGTTGTTTAGGGAAGTGTCTCTGAAGGTGTGGCAAGAGACTTTGGTAGCCGGGGCGGAGGTCTCCTGCTCACACAAACCCTCGGCTGTGCCCCTCGCAGCCGTGAAGTAGGTTGTCCACAGTCTCTCGTGGGGTTTCTTTGGGCTGGGATGTCCCGACATGTGTCAGTGGGCAGGGATGCAGGGGGTCCATGAGCAGGGATGAAGGGGCTGCAAGGAGGTCCCTGGGCAGGGGTGAAAGGGGTCGATGAGCAGGGGTGCAGGGGAGTGAAATGGGGTCCGTGGGCAGGGCTGCAGGGGATTGCAAGGGCATCATGGCCAGAGGTTAAGGAGAACGCAGAGGTCCATGAGCAGGAGGTTCAAGGGGGTCCATGAGCGGCAGTGCAGGGGGTTGCAAGTGTGTCCGCGGGCAGGATTTAAGGGGGCGCAAGGGGGTCCGTGGACAGGGGTGTAGGGGGGGTGCAAGGGGGTCCCGGAGCGGGAACTTCAAGTCTCACCGGGGACGAGGGTTCAGGAGGGCAGACGGGTTAATCCCTCCCCCAGCAGCGCTCCGTCGGGGGGTGATGCTCGGAAAACCCCCTTTGCTGGACCAGGGGAGGGCTGGAGCGGGCCGGGACGAGGGCAGCACTCCCCTGTCCATCCCCAGACCCCCACGACGGGTGGGAAGGAGGCGGGAGGGGGCGATGCCGCGCCGAGACGTCTCCAGGCTCGCAGGGCGCCTCATCCCCCACCCTGGGCAATCCCCCGCTCCCAGCCCGGCCCGGTGCTGCCGCTTTGCCCCAAAAATCAGGGGTGCAACCGTGCCGTGCCCCTGCTTTGGGACGCCCCTACTCTTCCCCAGTTGCACCGGCTGCTCTGATACAAGACAGGGCCGGCTGCAGCTCTGTGTCCCCCGTACCTATAGATACCTATAGATACCTATAGACAGATACCCACAGCTGATCTATTACTGCCGCAGATGACACCCAGCCGAGGACACCGATATTTTGGAGCTCGGTTTCCCCCCTTCCCGACTATCCCAGGGTGGCCGGTCCCCTCCCGCAGTCCTTAAGGCACCCTTAGCCCCCTCCTCCAGACCCCTTCCCGGCTGCAGCCAAGGCACAGAATAAATAAAACGATTAAAAATACAATAGCAAAAATCCAAAATTCTCGTGTATGCGTGGCCCAGCAGCCATCGGCTGCATTTGTCCCTTTTTGTCTGCTAAAACCACATTTCCCGCTGCTTTTTTCCCCTCATTTTTAATCAATTTTCTTCAGGATTTTTTAACAATTCGATTATCAGCACACCGAAAATTTTAAATCAACTCTCCCCCCTCTTCCCGCCCTCCCCAGCCTCGCCTCCCCCGATTCCTTTTTTTCCCTTTTCTTTGCATCCATCAACATCCAGTGGTTTTATTCTAAAACCTCCATGGAACTAACTTCGATACGGGAGTAAAAGAATAAAACAAAACAAAAAATAGGCATCGTATCGATTATTTTCCTGCCTGGGGGAGAAGGAGGGGCTGGAAAGAAGAGCAGCAAGGCCGAGTTTTGTTTCTCTGGGTTACTTTCACCGAGATTTCGTTAATCGCATGGGGAAAAAAACCCCTCCGAGTGCAGAGCAGAGTTGGATTTTTTTGTCACTGCTTTCTGCTGTGTCCCATCCTCTGCTTTTTTCGGGAGAAAAAGTGTCCGAAATGCAACTTCTCCCTCCCGGCTGTTGGGTTACATCAGGCTGGGCTTGGCTCGGTTCCTCACCTCTTCGCTTGTTGGGATGCGCATCCCCGCGATTCTCTGCGCAGCTCCACGGACCGACATTTCCCCGCGGGAAGAGGCTGGATCCGGCCGCGCACACGCAAAACGATCCACAGGAATTGCTTTGGCATTTGTTTTCCTGGAAGTTGCAAAGCCAAGGCAGGTCCTTGGTGTTTTCTCTGCTCCTGGAATTGCGGCTCAGGCGGATTTAATCAGTTTTAATTGTACTTTTGCCTTTTTCCTTTTTTCATTCTGAGGAAAGTGCTGATATCCTGTAGGAATTCAACGAATCTTCAGCAAATTGCCGCTTTCGGAGAGAAAATCGTCAGGGATTCTGTAAAGGAGGGAAAGATGAGTCTCCAAACCCAGCACATCTGGATAGACGGCTGCTTCGGAGAAGGGATGTAAAAAGAGACACTGATATATTTAATTCTCCCTTCTTTCCCTGCATGCTGATAGCCCGATGTTCATGCGTGTATTTTATATATACAAATATTTATATATATTTACATACGTGTATTGATAAGTTTAAACGTTATATATTAATTTTATATGTATTCACTTGTATATTTTATTAATAGATATTTAATAATTTATTTATACTTGCATATATCTAAAATTTAAACCATAGCGTGTTACGAGTTATAAATTAAGTTTGCAAGTTTATACATGTTTATATGTAACACACAATCCTTTGAATTATAATATACATGAAGTCCCATCTGCACTCAATTTTTGTATCGATACGTATATAAATACCCACTTATTAAATATATATTTTCCTCCGTGTGCTTAAAGTATAAATATCCGCACCGATACTGTTGCTGATATTTATTTGTCATGTATTTCTGCGCCTGTAATTTATTTTTATGCATGTCTTTAACTATTTTCATCCCGATATTTGCGTTTCCACCGGCTTTTCTCTCCAGCCACGTTTTTAGCCTCTGTCAGTGCACGCACCCACCCCTGTTTGGGGGGACTGGGGAATCCTTGTTTTCCCCTTGGGCTCTCCGGAATGATGAGGAGACTGAGGGTGGCTCCGGAGCAGAGAATGGGAGGATTCCACGTCCCCAGGGACCCATTCCCGACGCTGGAGCACCCCCCAGGTGCTCCCTTCGCCTTCCATCCCCCACCAATAAATCGCTTCCCTCATCTCCTATTCACCCCCCCCCTCCCTTTGCCTCCTTCATACGGAGATTTTAAATTTTATTTTAAATTTTAATTTTATATTTTAATTTAATTGTTTTCTTTCCAAGCCCCGAACGGCGCTTCCAGCCTGCTGCGCTCCCACAGAGGATTCCCAAATTTCCACGGGAAACCTCGGAGTGTAGGAAATATTCAGGGTGTGAGGATTATTCCCGGGAAAGAGGCAGACACCACCCCCACCTCCTCGACGGATGAAACCATCCCAAGGTGAAACGATCCCCGGGAGAGGGGAGACAGTGGGATGGGGGCTGAGCCCCCCCAGGGGCGCTGTGCCCGTGGGACCTCAAATTTCATAGGGGTGCAGCAGCCCCCCTGCACTGCACCATTACCCGACAGAGCCCCCAGCCTCTGCAGCACACGGGGTGACAGGAGATGGGTGCCCAGGTCACGGAGGGCACCCCTAAACAGGCTGAGATGAAGGGGGAGAGCAGCTGCCAGACACCTCGTCACGACTGGGGATCGAGATTTGAGGCAGAAATCCCCCCTGGGCAATATCCCCAAGGAAGGGGGTTGTCTCCGAAGGGACTGTGGAGCTGGAGGGTGCCCGTACCCGTCAGGAAACATCTCGGATTATTTCTGGGAGCTGGACATGGGTGTCCCTTGGGTGCGCGGGAACACGAAGCTTCCCGGCTGGACTTTGCCTGCAGTGTGGGCAGCCCGTGGGGCCATGCGCGTGGTGCTGCTTTGATTTTATTATTTTATTCTCTTTTTTTTTTAACTTCACAGCAATGAAACCTGGCGCCCGGCTGATGGTGCAACAGATACCAGCAACTCTCCTCACCCCCCCTTTCCTCCCATCGCCGCCCACTTCCACGTGACGTGGGCAAACCAGTCAGCGAGTGGGACTGGGGAGTCTGGCCGTACTGGGGAGCCAAGAAGGGGGGACACAGAGCCCTACTGCTCCTTATCCCCCCAAGAAACAGAACCAGGCATCTCTTAGCCCTGTGCCTTCCCCGCAGTGAGGGGGTGTCCTGCCCCACGGCTTCGCCCCCCTCCGCCCCCTGCCCCTCCAGCACTGAAGGTGGGTAGCGCTTCCCCGTCTCCTCGCTCCTCTTCCTCGCTGTCACGCCGGGACCCCAACGAGCCCCTTCCTACAGGCCTCCCCAAAAGCTTCCTCCTATTGTCTCCTCGGGCTTGAAAACGAACTCGATTTAGGGTTTTTTAGGTTGTTGTTTTTTGTTTTATTATCGCCATTCCTGTTTGTAAAGCAGGAGGAGAGCTCACTCTTTCTTCCCCTCCTGTGGAAACGCTCCATTCTAGGCCAGTCACACGCCAACCGTCCCCTGGGTTTCGGGGGGACACAGCGCTCCCTTAAACCCCCTCCTCCCGGCTCGCTTCCATCCTTACCTCTTCCCCTTCCCAACGCTGCCTCCGGCTTCTCTCCCTTTCCTCGGCCGCCTGCCCGTCTCCCGCTGTCCTCCCAGGGTATCAGTCCTTATCTGCTGGTTATCTCTTCTGCTGCTAAATTCAGCCCAGCGGAGGGGTTCAGCCGGGGGAATCTGTTAGTTAAACCTAAAGCAGTCCCAGGAATTACTTGACCGGCCATAATTCCCCCCATCCAGGCCTACTCCCGGTGCAAGATAGTTTTCACAGAATCCTGGAACTCCAGAATGCTCTGGATTGGAAGGGACCTTAAAGATCATCTACTTTCAATCCCCTGCCATGGGCAGGGACACCTTCCACTAGACCAGATTGCTCCAAACTCCATCCCACAGTATTCCTCCATGATCTACAGAGAGAACAGCATCTCAGATTGTCTCACCCCCTTCCCAGACCCACCTTGGGAAAGGGATTTCATCCTGACTCCATTCCACCAGTGTTTTTTCGGGGTCTCACCATTGCAAACCACTCACAGGGCCCCAGTGGCATCCCAGGGCCCAATGCAAATCCACCCCAAATTCCCCCAAAGACACCCAAATCAGAAACCAACCCAACACGAGGTAAAGCATCCCTCCCCCTGCCCCAAGACTCCAGGAGATGACTCCCCATGCAAACCCACGGCATTCCAGGTCTCCAGTGGGTGACCTTCGTGTGTTCCTAGCTTCTCCCAGCTCCCAACTTGGAAAAAATGGAGGGATAAAAAACACCCGGCAGGAGGAGTAGTTTTGTGGGTGCTGCCTGGGGTCTGCTCCCCACTTGGGGCAGCACTGATGGGGAGGGTGCAGCGGGTGATGCCCTCCCTCTCTTCAGGCCCTCCTCGTTCCGATCTTTGTGGAGTGCGGACACGCGTGGGGCAGGGGCGGGGTGGGAGGGTCGAGTCAGCCTTTCTCCTTCTCCCCCCCTCCCCTCCTTTTCTCCTCCTTTCCCTAATTTAGCTCCCCCCCCGTCCCGATCTTGTCAGCCGTCTCCCGCCGCCCACATCAAACGCCGGCCCCGGGGGCCATTAACAACTTAAAGCAACGATCGTACCTGCGGGACAAAGGTTTTTGCTCCAGGCCACAGGAGAGAGCATCGCTGTCTCTCACCTTCCCAGCTGCGTACCCCTCCTTTCACCTCCCCCCTTCTCTAACCTCCTTATCTCCTTGCCCCGGGGGGGGCCCGGCCCGGCCGCCGCCGCATCCCGAATCCCGGCAGCATCTCCCCCTGCTGCCCCGGGGGGTGCTGGACGAGGCGGGGGGGGAGGCGGGGAGGAGACTGACCGAGGGTTTTAAACAGCCCAGCCCCATGGTGGAGGGTGGGGGGGAGGGGGCGGGAGGTGATGGATGGAGACCGGTGAGAGCAGCTAAATCCAGGCGAGAGTTAAATCTCCTCTCCGGAGGGACCCGGACTTCTTGCTTGGGGTCTGGAAGACGCGGCGGGACCTGCTGAAGGTGGGGAAGGTGGGCGGTGGGGAAAGGGTGGGGTGGAGTTTTGGTTTTGGCTGGAAGGCTGTACCCACGCGAGACCGCTCCGGCCACTGCTCACCGCAGGGGAAAGTGGAGCCGGGGGTTTTCCACCCGCTCCCCATCGTTCTGGATCGCGGCCGGGGACCCGGCTGGGGTTTGGGGAGGCCCGTCGCGACATGTACCAGAGTTTAGCCATGGCAGCGAACCCTGGCCCTCCGTCGTACGAGGGAGCAGGTGGCTTCATGCACAGCGCGGCCGCAGCGTCCCCGGTCTATGTGCCCACCACGAGGGTCACCTCCATGCTCCCCAGCCTGCCCTACCTCCAGAGCAGCGGCTCTTCCCAGCAAGGCAGCCCCGTCTCCAGCCACTCCATCTGGACTCAACCCGGAGCCGAAAGCGCCGCTTACAACCCTGGATCTTCCCACCCTCCCGTGTCACCTCGGTTCTCGTTCTCCACAAGTACCCCCATCCCTGCCACCTCTTCCCGGGAAGCGGCGGCGGCTTACAGCAGCTCCTTGAACCTTTCTGCTAACGGGAGGGAGCAGTACAGCAGGGGCTTCGGCGGCTCCTATTCCAGCCCCTACCCGGCCTATATGAGCCCCGAAATGGCCACGACCTGGACTTCCTCGCCCTTCGACAGCCCGATGCTGCACAACCTGCAGAGCCGAGGGACGCCTGCGGCCGCCCGGCACGCCAACATCGGTGAGCACAGCCGGGGCTGGGACACGGGAGGGAGGGTTTCAGCCCGTCAGCCCCGCAGATTTCGGTGCACGCACCCCTCTGTGTGTAGATCGAGGAGGAGCGAAGGGCAGGAGGGAGAAATTTGGACTACTCGGGATGTCATTGTCAGAGCCTCCCCTGGCTTCAAACCTTGGGGGTCCATACAGTCACTCTGCAAAACCAGCATTTCCCAATATCCTCAAAGACTACAGTTGCAAAAAAAAAAAAAAAAGAAGTTTAGGGTAGGCCCCGAGGCAGAAAGGACTGATGTGCCGAGGTTCGGCGCCAAGGGCCTGCTGGCTCCACAAATAGCTCCGAGGGGCTTTAGGGGCTGCGATGGGGATGACCGTGGTGTGCAGGACCACGATGTTCCACGGGCACGCAAGCAGCCCTTTCCTGAGCAGGATTTAGGATTAAAACGGGGGGAAAATTGTTTGGAAAATCAAGAAATCAAAGTTTGGTCTCAGGTCTTCCCTTTGGGCTGTTTTAAGTTTTGGGCTTTTTAAAATTTGTTTGAAAGGTTGGTTAGGTTGGGAAAAGAGAGACCGAAGGGAAATTCAGAGCTAAGGTGGGAAAGACGATGGAGAAGGAGGTAAAGAAATGCATCCACATTTATTACCGCGCTTTTTGGGGAACTCAGACACGTCTGAACAACCCAACCCTGTACTTCAGTGTCTCCTTGGTCCAAAAAATCTCAGCCCTGATCTCTTGTGCTGATTCCCGGAGTGTTTAATTTCATTATGTGCCCCAGGTTTCTACGACCAAAAATTTGGCCAAATGGCTTAAAATCTTGCTTTTGAATTTTGTGGGGTGGAAGAGGGTAAACGGGCAGAGAAATGAGAGGCACAAATTCGCGTTGCAGCTTCATGAGCCCTTTTTTCCTTCCCGCCTTCTGTCAGTATCGGGGACGACGTTAACAAAGAAAACGCTTCAAATTTGTCTGCGGATATTTTTTAAGGTTGTGTTCTTTAACCTGAATTTTGGAGGTGATTTTTCCATCGTGTCTGCCAATATTTGAGTTACCTTTAGCATTATTTTAAGATGTTAAAAGATGGAAAGTTGGGCATCGGTGAAGGCTCGGCCTTACCAACGCCTTGTGCTTTTCTTTGGGTAGTATGAAATTGCTTAAGATGGGGAACAGACTAAGGATAAAATTTTAACCAACCAGGCTAAAACTCGGCTTTTTTGGGAAGCCACGAGAAGGTGGAAAGTAGAGGGAAAAAGCAGCGTGAATCAAACAATCCCATAATAATTGAATATTATCAACAAGGTCATAGACACATTTGATTTTACTGTGGCGCTGCCTCTTGCGTGGGGAAAAACCAAAAAAAAATCACCTTTTTGCGGTGGTCTCAAAAGGACCCCTAATAATAAACACAACCTAAACCCAAAATAATGCAAATGAAGAATTGCAGTAGGGAAACCATCCGGCGGCTTTTAAAGTGCCAGATACTGAGCGTGGGATTTGGGGGTTTCGAACCCCGTGGTTTGCGTTGCAGGTCTACATTTTGGTAGTAAAAAAGTGGGTTTTCTCCGGGCTTTCAAATAGCCCTGGAGAGAGGAGGTGAGTTAAACCAGTCCAGAAAAGGGTTGTTAATGAAGGAGGAAAGAGCCGGGACTCCTCTCCATGGCCGGGTCCTGATTTGGGTGGCGGATTCACGGGATCGCCGAGGGCAGCGCGATACAATCCACGGGATTCATTAGCATCTGTCTAATTACGTCTCGGCCTTGAATAGGGAGAAGCACTTGCATTTTAAACCAAAGTGATTTGCTTTTGGTTAAAAAAACCAAACCAACCAAACCCAAAAAAACAACCAAACAAAAAAAGTGCAAACAAACAAACAAACAAAACCCTCAAACTGCAAAATAAACAAACCCCCCGAAAGTGCCTGAAAGCTGGAAAGTTTTAAATTCAGGACTAGGACGGACTTTTGAAAGGGAAGTAGGACCAGCTCCGTTCCCTCTTCTCCCCGAGTCGGGACGCGGCCGCTGACGGGTCCCTTCTCGACGCCGGCACCGGCTGTGGATATCGAGGGGGTTGTGTGCAGCATGTAAAGGGTGGCTGGCGGTTTCTGAGCTGGGAAAGGGGTTTTATTTTAATGATTTCAAAGGTAAAAAGCCCTGATGGGCTTGAAAATTGAAGGCACTGAAAGATGCAGTGGGGAGGGAACACAGTTGTGGATTGCGCTCTCACAGACCCATTTTAACACCACATCCGAGCCTGGTTCAGCACCTGAGCAGTCCCGGCATGTGGAATCGACTCCCTCTTTGCCTTTCCTTAGGACTAAAGAAATTCTTATTCTCTTCACAATGAGGATCTCAGGGTGGGAACGGAATCCTTTGCACAAGGCTCTTAAATCAAGTGATATTTGCAGTGCTCTCATTTTCTTTTCTCAGAGAGCCACCACTTTTGGATAGTGCTAAATGCAGGGCACTCCTGGGGCCGTGAAAATTTTAATTATTATAATTTTTTAGTAATAAAGATCAAGTTTGGGCAGGCATAGCTGAATATGCAGACACGGATTCACAGTCTAGGCAATTGCATGTGACATTTCCCTCCCGGTTTTTTATATATATCCCTGTAGCAATAAAGAAACACACAGGGGAAAGAAGTTTTGTGAAAACCGATTTAAAGAAAATAACACTAAAAGAAATTAAAGTTTTCTTTTTCTACCTAAAAAGAGGAATTTTGGCCGGGGTTAAAACATGTTAAAAATCCCTGGGAAGCCTGGGTGGTTAAACCACAAAGACCTATTGGAGAAACTTCCCCTGGTGTGAGTTCAAAATGCCAAATTTGGGCTTTTCAGGGTAAGTTTGGTGACTGATTTAATTACCCTGAAGAACAGGATCAGACCCTACGGTCGAGGCAGTGAACTTGCTCCAGGCATTTGCCTGGGATGGAGTTGAATTCCCGACTTAACGAGGCATAAAAAGGACCCTTTGCAAAGTCCCCTTTCAAAGGGCTTCCCTGCCAGCATCAAAACCCTCTCGAAATCTCTCCCAAAATTAGCCTGGATGGGCATCTTGCCTCTTCCCCCTTTCCCAGGCAGAGGAGAGCAGGGATGGAGGGCGGCATGGGCGTCTGAGTACACCCACCCACAGCAACTTGCTGCCTCCGGCATGTTCCCAGGCTGGGAATAGAGGGTCAGATCCCAATCTGCCATCCCCACTCCCTTCAATTTTGCTTACAGGGATTTTTCTTACAGAGGACTTTTCTTTTGCTGTGGGTCTGAGGAGGTTGCAGTGATTGGGAGTAAATCGGGGTGCGGAGCTCTGGCCATTCCCGGTGGGTGCTTTTGAGGGGTAGTTTTTGGCTATGTCGAAGTCAGGGCTCCTCAAACAGGCACTTCTGCAACACAGCAACAGCATCTGGGAAGATCAAAGCCTGGAGCAGACGCTGGGCTGGAAAGTGCTGGTGGTGGTGGGGAGATACTGGGAAGCAGATCTCAAGAGATTTGTCCCGTTGCATCCCAGAGCTGGCATTTCCAGTGATTCACCGGCATTTGTTACAACCCTCTGCCCTACAAGCAGCCCCGACCTTCCCCGTGCACTGAAGGACAAGGTGCTTTATCCCTGTGGGGTGGCAGGGGACGAGGGGAGCCCAGAACATCTCCTGTCCCTGCCCCCGGAGGGATGGGGCTGTAGGATGGAGGGACGGGGCTGCAGGATGGAGGAATGGGGCTGCAGGATGGAGGGATGGGGCTGTAGGATGGAGGGATGGGGCTGTAGGATGGAGGGATGGGGCTGTAGGATGGAGGGATGGGGCTGTAGGATGGAGGGATGGGACTGTAGGATGGAGGGATGGGGCTGTAGGATGGAGGGATGGGGCTGTAGGATGGAGGGATGGGACTGCAGGATGGAGGGATGGGACTGTAGGATGGAGGGATGGGACTGTAGGATGGAGGGACGGGGCTGTAGGATGGAGGGACAGGACTGTAGGATGGAGGAATGGGGCTGTAGGATGGAGAGATGGGACTGTAGGATGGAGGAATGGGGCTGTAGGATGGAGAGATGGGACTGTAGGATGGAGGGATGGGGCTGTAGGATGGAGGGATGGGGCTGTAGGATGGAGGGATGGGGCTGTAGGATGGAGGGACGGGACTGTAGGATGGAGGAATGGGGCTGTAGGATGGAGAGATGGGACTGTAGGATGGAGGGATGGGACTGCAGGATGGAGGGATGGGGCTGTAGGATGGAGGGATGGGACTGTAGGATGGAGGGATGGGACTGTAGGATGGAGGGATGGGACTGCAGGATGGAGGGATGGGACTGTAGGATGGAGGAATGGGGCTGTAGGATGGAGAGATGGGACTGTAGGATGGAGGGATGAGACCATGGGATGTTGGGATGGGACTGTACAATGGAAGGCTCAGGCCATAGGACAGAGAGATGTGACTGTAGGATGGTGAGAAATGCTGGTGGATGAAGGGATGGGGCTGTGGGACAGCGGGATGGGACGGCAGGATGAGTCTACATTTTACACGGGATTCTACATCCCCTGTTTCGCAATTGGTTGCATTTCTCA
This sequence comes from Pithys albifrons albifrons, assembly GCF_047495875.1. NCBI lineage: Eukaryota > Metazoa > Chordata > Aves > Passeriformes > Thamnophilidae > Pithys > Pithys albifrons. The sequence continues at coordinate 408,447 of NC_092459.1, forward strand.
CCTCGGCTCTGCCGGCGGGGAAGGTTTGCCCAGGGCTTTGTTCCCCCCTGCAGGTTTCAAGCCACCTTCTGCTCTCCCGCCTAATTTAATTGTCACCCGTCAGTCTGGGATTTGGGACGAAAGCCACAGAATTAGGGTTCCTAATCTTTGAGCAAGACCAAGCTCAAACAGGCAAATGTTTATTCCCCCCAAAATCCTCAAACAGTAGATTTTAAATTGCAAATAAAGCCACAATAATAACAAAAATCTCATCATCAGGGGCACCCTGTCACCTTATTAATAATTAAATTCCTTAATTAAAATTACACTTTATTACCAAATACAAGTGCATAAGTTGCAGAGAACACATGGTGTAGTGTATGATATATTATAAATGGTCATGAAATTTTGTAGAGCTGTAAAACTTAAGGCAGTGGATAACAGTGCTTAATCCAAGACTTTATTAAGCCAAGATTAATTATTTTTCTTCTCCACACCCCCCCTCGTGCATTCCTTTATCCCTGTAACAGTGAAATGCTGCATTAATAACCTGGGAAATCAGAAATTGGGACAGCAATATTTTTTTTAAGAGAGCCTGTATTTTGCTCTCTCTGTAATTTTTGCCACCAGTTTTGGAGGAAAGAGGTGAAATACTTGGAAACCAGATGAGTATTTATACAGCAGCATTTCCAAAGGAAACCAGCCCGATCCTGACACCTCTGTGTTCTTTTCATGATGAGAAAACCTTGGCTATGAGAGCAGAGAGAGGCTCCCCAAGCCTGGTTGTTCCAAATGCAGGAGGGTATTTTGAATGGGCAAACCATCTCACTCCAAAAATTTAAGGATGCATTGGAAAAAAAACACCAACAAAGCACCAAACAGCAAATAAAATCCCCAACTGGGTGGAAAAGCAGCAGCACAGCAAGTTCTCCTGCCTGAACATGGGCAGCCTGTTGCTGCTGGGGGAGGATATGTGCAGGGGCTGGTAAAATAAGGTGGAAAAATGCAATTTTAAGGAAAATCCAATTTCAAAAAATGGATAGTGTTGTCCCCAAACCTGCAGAGACCTTGTTTCTCATTGACATAGAACTCCAGGTTGAAAATTTTGCTCCTTGAGCCCTGCAGAGCATTGTAAACATAGGAAAAAATGGGTTGCAAATATAATATATGAACCTGTAAGGGTTTTATTTCCAAAACTGCACACCAGCCCAGTGGGTCCTTCCCTTACAATTTCCCCACATTTCCTTACTGGAAAGGAAGTGCCAGAATGGGATATTGGGGATCTCCCCCTGCTTGGTTCTGCTCCCGGAGATACACAGGGCAGAGGAAGGTGGAGGGATCCAGCTCAACGTTTTGGGTCCTTCCAGGCTTTTCCTGTCTGTGAAACCAGGTGGGGATTTATCTCGAGATCTCAGTCCCTGTGCTTAAAACAGCCAGTTTTGCTCATGCTGGCAGGGAAGAGGCAGAAATGCAGATTTTTTGCTGGGACAACCGTGCCGGCCCCGTGTTCCAGGAGCGTGTGATCCGCAAATAACACGAATATGCTGCCAAACCCCCTTGGTTGTGATGGTGAGGTTGGGTTGTTACAGGCACAACTTGATTTGGAGGGAGGAATGTGTGTAATTTTGCCTGTAGGACTGCAAAAAAAAGGGAGCCGGGAGTATCTGGAGATGCCAAATACTCCCCTTGTCGATGGGTCTGAATTGGAGCTGCTGTCTGGCAGGGAGGCACCAATGCCAACGAGGGTGAAGTGCTGCTTGAATAACCAGGGACATCAGGGAGAATATGCTCTTGCCTCCCAAATTAATCCTAATGATGAAAGAAAATTTCATTATGGGTTTGCATTGAGGTTTTTTTAATTTGGGAGGGTTAACAAAAAAGCAATGGGTCCTTGTGGGGCAAAACTCGGCGTGTCTGCGATAAAGTCCCGCGTTGCAAAACCTTGAAAGCTCTCTGGCCTTTCCAAGTTTCCTCCACATCATCAGTCACGGTGACCAGGCCCAAGCTGTAAATAAAACTGTAATGACAAATTAAACCCAACTATCTGAGCAGTGAGGTTGTTCTGCACACGGTTGCGTGACAGCCCTCGAGCATAATTCGATCCCCGTTGGCTTCGGCAGGAGTGGTGTTAAATTAAAGGCCCTTGGAAAAGCCCCATGTTCCTGCCATGCCGAGCGATGCCGTACAATCTCCTGCTCCAAAAATGCTGGATTTTCTTCTCCTTACACTTTTCCAGGAGCTCCTTGCTGCAGGGCATGTTGAGCTTGCAGCATTCCCTGTGCTATTGTGCCCTTTCAAGCCCCCGGGGCACTCGGTGGTGATTTCGTTTTCAGGATGATAAGCCAGAATTTCTCATCCCCACAAAAAAAGCACAGGCCAGTGCTAGGTCTGCTCTGAAAGAAGAGCTGGGCAGAGATTTTCCAAGCTGGATGCAGATCTGACCCTGCAATCAGTGCTGAAATGTTTCAGCTTTCGGGTTTTGGCAAGGTCTGGATTTTAAAGCCAAGTTTGAGGCCGTGTCAACGAGAAGCAAAAATATTATTTTCCTTTCCAAGAAATGCCCAGTGATTAATTTTTTCTCCATTATTTGCTGGCACAGAGGGCTTTTTTTTTCTTCTTAATTAGGTGGATACCTAAATGTAGGATGAACCCTTTGCTTGGGGGAACAAAGATGAATTATTCCCACATCTTTTTGCTGTTTTCTCCATTTATCTAAGGACAAATCTGCTGTTTTGTCCATGTTACAGGATCAACCCTCCCCCGAAAAACAGATTCTCTATGGACTGTGGCAAATAGAATAAGTAAAACATCTTAAAAATGCCCACATTGCTTGCTTGGAGGTGAAATCATCCCTGTTTTAAAGCACAGAGTGTTCACTGGGAGCTGGTGCAGGATCAGACCCATACAAAGATTCCATAGGGAAGAAACACAATCCACTGCAAGTTACGTGGGAATTTACATGTTTTCTCAGAAAGGTGAAGACCCAAAATCCAGTGGGACCTTTCTGGTTTTCCTGAAAAGTGGCCACTTGGTTTATATGAGGCAGCATAAGGGGATTTGTGATTTTTTAAAATTATTTTCAGTGATCTGTAAAGGTGGTAAGTCCCTTATCAGACTCAGCCTTGGGAGAGACTTGGAAATTCATTTTGTTTGGGAAAGAGGAAAAACAATAATTCCTGGGAAGGCAAGTCAAATGAAGTTTTTCAGCAGAGGTGGGGTGAGGCAGCCGGATGAGGGATAAAGCTGAGCCGATCTCCTGTCTCCACCAGGGACTGGTACTGGATGCTTCTGAATCTGGGAGAGCAAAATCGCTGCCTGGAAATATTTCCTCCTAATCCCTGGGAATTAAGTTGGTGTCTGCCTGGGGAGCATTTCAGGAGAGGTCCCGTGGTGGGGGACCTGCTCTTGCTCTTCTTGCCAAAGCTCAGCCCTTTTCCGCTGGTCGATGCTTCCAGTACCAGCAGGGTGGAATTATGGGGTGCTGGGATAGGGCTGGACGCCTCTTGCCTTCAGGCTCTCCCAAAAGGTTAAAACCCAAGGCTGAGGGCACAGATGGAGCAGGTGAGGGAGAAGGGTACCAGGTCAGTCCCTCAAAGCAAGATTTTGCCAATTCTTCCTGGTTTTTCCACCCTGCTTGCACAGAGCTCTCTAATATTTAAGCAAATTCCAGGTTGTCCCCTGACCTCGAGGGCCAGGGGGTTGTGCTGTCTCCTTTGGCTCTGCAAACACCTCCAGACAGTTCAGGAGACATCCCCCTCTTGCTGGATTCCCAGCCGCCTGCCTCTGGCTGTTCCCAGCCCTTGTGCTTTGGTGCACCTCAATTTTCCTTCAAGCTCCAGCTTCCTGAATCCTGTTATCAGATATCAGGGTCTGCTTTTGCAGAATGGGAGGGAGCAGTTTTCTGGACAAGGGAGAGGCTGGAAAACCCTGATTCCTTCATGCTGAAATTCTAGAAGGGAAAAAACTTTAATATTTATTAGTTAAACTCCAATGAATTTCCAAGACAGGCTCTTGGGTTTGCAAGTCAGGGAGCCACCATTATTCAATAATCAGGGCTTGTAGTGCTGGAGCTGTAAAAAAATCAATGAGACTGTGAGCCCCAGACATCAGGACTCCTCTGAATGGTGTTTGGCCCCAGATGTCTGAGATTATTTTGGGAAGGGAGTGCTGGCCTCAGGGGCTGGCTGCTCTGGGGACCGGCTGCTGGGAAGTTGGAACATGCCTTGGTGATGTGGAGCATGAGAGGAGAAGCTGGTTTGCTGGGGGTGTCATCCTCATGCTCCCCAGGGCTGGGAGGATGCTCTGGATCCTGGCTTGACTGAGGCTTTGCTCCTGGAACATTCCATATTCAATCCTTCATTCCTTCAATGGGACAGGTCAGTGATGCTGTGATTTATCCTGATCCTCTGGATGTGAAGATCTGGCCTTGGGGGTCCAAAACCAAGTAGGAACCCAAGCAGGAGGGTGGAATACCCCTGGCACCTCCTTCCCTTGGCCTTCAGCCAGGGAAGGGTCTCACTCTGCCAGAGTGAACTGCCTGCCCTCCCCATCCACGTCTATACCTAAACCTACATGCCAGTCAGCCTCTGCCACCTCCCATCACACAAAATCAATAACAACGGGTGAGCAGGTTAATTATAATCACAGAATAAACGCCACAGTCTCAAAGTTCACTCAACTTCAGCAGCGTTTCAAAACGAGTGGACGGTGCCAAGAAACTTTCATTGATTCCTGCGGGGCAGGTGTGGGAGTTTGAACCTGTCCCCAGGCTGATCTTGATTCGAGACCTACTCAATTTTCCTCCTTATCTCGACTTTCACCTATCTTATAATGCCTGTTATTTTAGATAAAAAGTCCAATCAATTGAGTTAGAAAAACTGCAAGTTATATGTTGCCCTGATAAGTTGGGTACCTGCCGTTTTATTGGCCTGGGCTGTGAACTGACCTTTGCAGATGCTTTATTGTCCCATCCTCCCGCCCTGCTCGGGGGCTGAGTTGACTTAACATCCAGAATAACTAATAAAAGAGGAAAAGGGAAGGGCCAGGGGTTACACAAACTCACTGTCCCCTCTAACGGGATGAGCTGCAGTAAACACCTTTCTGTTTGTCCCTGGCTGGTGTCCCGCTGGGAGCCTGAAATCTGGCCTGGCTTGTTCTGGTGTAGCTCCTCCGAGTGGGATTTGTCAGTGTAACACCTCCCAAACTGCAGGCAGAGCCTGTGTCTAAATTAGAGAAACTGGGAGAAAACTGGGACAGGGGTTTGGATATGCCAATATTGGTCAGTGCCATCATGCTCAGAGAGGGACTGGACATGTGGAGCAGCCCTACGTATTTCATACATTCCTGCACATTATATATCCCTGTTTTATATTTATGAAAGGAGTTTTTTTAATATATCACACATGTTTTGCATATACAAAGTGAGTTTTCAAAAATATCTGTGCCTGTGTCTGTTATATTTGTTCACATATGTATAAATATATATGCACAGACAATTCTATATGTTCTATAGAGTTATAGAATAATAATAATTTTAATAGCAAAACCAGAGAGAATTGATTGGAGATGATTCCTAGCTTGCTATAATGATATTCCTAAGGCTATCCCTGGCAACCTTGCCCTTGGAAGGGGATTGGAATTAGGTGATCTTTAAGGTCCCTTCAAAGCCAAACCATTCTGTGATTCTCTGTCATAGTATGTATATATACAAATAAATATGTTAATATATATACATGTATAACACACACACAAATATAATAACAATACTACAACTGGCTGTATTCCAAGAAGGGTTTGCCCATTTGATTTGGATACATGTTTTTCCTTCTGATGTGCACCAGTCTGGGAAAAGAGCCACCCCAACCCTTGAGTTTCTGGAGCTGCAGGATTGTAGAAATGCAGGCTGGAGGATTTCTAGTCCAATCTTCAGCTTGAAGCAGGACAACCACCAGCAGTGGTTGAGGGCAATTGTGACTTCATGTGAATGAGGCTTGGGAATGCCCAAGGATGGACATTCCCCTAAAGAAAACCCAACAGACCATGCTCTTCAGTCATTGGTGTTTATTGGGGTTGTCTTGTGCAGGGCCAGGAGCTGGACTTGATGATCCTTCTGGGTCCCTCCCAACTCAGGTTATGCTGTGGCTCCTATCAGGATCCAAGCACAGATCATCTCAGCCTGACTCCAGCATCTCCCGGCACAGGTCCTGGGAAGCAGTTTGGATGTGTCCACTGTAAATTGGGGTCTCAGAACACCTGGACATGGCCAGACTCTGCTGGCTGGGCTTAGGGTGGTGGTTCACTGGTTACCCAGTAACTGGGCCTGGTTCACCAGTTATCCTGAAGCCATAAGGCCAATTCCCATGGCTCAGGCACAGGGCAGCAGCTTGGCACAGCTCCACAGCACACCTGCTTGTGGTCCCCTGTGGGTTCACCATGTACAGCTGCATGCCAGACATGATCCAGTACCTGTGCCCAACTCAGGAACAGCTGCCCAGGTGGGATCATGGAATTGCAAATCCCAAGCTTTTCTGATCCTCTACATTTTTTCCTCACTGTCCCTTCCCTGAGGTCATCAAAGAAGGTTCTTCTGTGAGACAAGTCCATTTGAAGATGGGCTGGATTCAAGGAGGATAATGCTGAGGCTGTTTTTCCTTTGTCAAAAAGAGAGAAAGACCATATCCAAAGTGCCTCCTGCCAAGCAGACCCCAGGCTGTGGATGGCCCCATCCTGCCCATTCCCTGGGATTTCCATGCTAATCTGAGATTTGTAAAAAAATATTTGGACAGTTGATAAGCAGAGGAATCTTGTGTTTATCAGAAGAGCCTCAGATATTTACAAGCGTGAGAACTGTAAGCTGGAGTAAGGAAAGGGAGGTCACCTTGGTGGGTGGGATCAGACGTGTATCCCAGCAGAAGAAAACAGACCTCGGGGTTCACTCAGGCACAACTTGACAGTCAGCAGAAGTTGCTGTTGGACACCAGGTTGCCATCAAAGGGGTGGCCATGCTCTGACCAAAAGACCCTACATGCTTGGGGATGTCTGCACTCCTGTCTCCCGCAGAGCAGGCTGTGCACCTTTGGGGCATGGGATACAGTGCCCCAGTGGGGGGGTTCGACTGTCTCTCCACTCTGCACTGGTACAACCATTGATGGTTTGGGGTCTGGGGGTTCTGGTGTGCTGGAGAGCTGTGAGAGCTTTTCCAAGCAACCGGGTTGGCCAGTCCCCCAGGACCATCTCTTGCCCCTTCCCAAACACAGTTTGTTTAGATATGATTTAGAGGAATCCAGGCCATTCACACCCACTCGTCTTCCCTCCATTTCTTGCATCCACACCCATGAGTGTGGCCTTTGAAAGTTGTCCTCTTGCCCCTCTCCAGTTTTGCTCCTTCTCACAGGGGAAGGACGTTGTCGCAAGGAGATGAAAAGACAATTTGCAGAGCCAAGACTGAATTCAAAGCCAGGCCCTGAATTTGACCAATCTTCCTGCTGTGTCCCTCTTGCACATGATCTCAGCTGGTCCTTTGGCTGCTTCTACCTCCACCGTCCTTCAAACCAGGGAAAACATATCCACAAAAGAAAGGAGTATTCCTGGCTGCTGGCAATGGTGTGTGCCACAGACCTTGGCTTGCTGTAGGCGGGCGAGGGAAGGTTGCAGGGGAGGGACACAATGTTCCCTTTGCCTTGACAGGAAACATTTGGCCTGGGAAGGGGTGCACGGGAACAGTCTCGCCGTGGTGTTTCACGAAGCAAGGGAAAAACACATTTCTTTGCCTTTTGGAAAGCCAGACTGTGAGTTGAATGTTTCAACAGCAATAAGTAGGGTCTTTATGTTTTCAGAGGGAGAACAGTTGGGTCCAGGCAGCCAACTGAGTACACAACCATTTTCTCCACCATAGACGTGTCAGATAAACCCTAAAACTTTCTGAGACAGCACCAAGCCATTTCTGTGAAGCTGCACAATGATGCTTTTTGCTTGCAGCCACGTTTCTGGCTAAGTGTGGGGAATGTACCTGTTTCTCCACTTCCTGCAGATCATCAATCACACAAGTGATGCCTTCTGTTAATTCAGATCAGGGGAAAGGAGGAAGCCACGTACCCACCAGCACCCAGCCCAGTGATGGGCACTACTTAGACAGGAACTGTCCTGCTCTCCCTATGTCTAGGTCTGTTAGTCTCCAAAATAGTGGGGCTCTGGATGAATTTCTCCAAAATTCTGTCAGAAGGGAAAAAGGCAGAGAAGAGGCAGGTGTTTTATAGAAACACCCTTGGCTCCATTAGTTCCATCCTCAGCTTCCTCATCGTGGCCTGTGTGCCAAGCTGATGATGTCCCCATGGATAAAGGAAAGGCTCACTGATGACTTTCCTTTGGCTCCCCCATGCATAAAATTGTTTTTTACTTTTTTTCTTTTTTTTTTTTTTAATTTAGAGTCACTCCCTGCCCCTTCTGCTTTTGTCTTTCATTGGTTTTTTTTCTGCCACCTTCCTTTCCAGTTCAGCCTTTCTCCACCATGGTCTTGGGCCAGCCAACACTTTGAACTGCTGTGATCTGATCAGAAAACTTTTGGTGTTTTCTTCTGCTTGAAATTTCAGCTTCTGAAATCATGCATTTCATGGGAGCATCTCAATCCATTCCAAATAAACAGAAGATGTGACTTTGAGCTTCACTACCTGCAGGAAAACACTGATTAAAAGGAGTCTGGAAGGTTTGCAGTGTAGGAACGATTTCCACACTGTCACTTTTTAATGGAAACAGTCTTTGGATTTGGGACAAAGTGGCTGGGAATGGTGAATCCTGTTTCCACCTGCCATGCTATCCCTTGAATCAGCAGAAGGTGAGGGTGTCTTGGGTGGGATTCCAGGGTGTCCATATCCTTTGCCTCAGCTGCGAGTGCCCCTGAGAGTCCATTTGGGAATCGTGTATATACAGGATCGTGGCTCTCACCTCTTATCATAACAAATCGCTTTAGGAAACTGCTTCTCTGCTGGTAAAACTGCTCTCAGGGTCTGTTTAGAGCCTGTAAGTGGCCTGGCTGTGTTTGAAGGACAGCTTCTCCTTTGTTGAGTTGCTTCACTGGGTTGAGAAGACACTTCTGCAGGGAGAAATGTTGATATCAAATATCTCTCCAGCTGTAAACAAAACTCCAGAGCTGTATTAATGGAAGTCACTTTCCATTCGTCTTCACCCAGAGGGGGTGAAGGCAGGAGGGGGCTGGAGGGAAGTAGAAGGTAGGCAACCTCATTGTTTCTCATGCATGAGACCCAAAGCAGCACAGGGAGGGCTCTTTGTCCCCTTTCAGAGGCTGGTTTGGGAATAGAAACTTATAAACTGGATGCTGGCTCTGAACTGAAGGATTCAAAGTCCTTCCTTTTTCTGTTATTATTTTGGGCCCTGATGCATCAATTTTATGTGTTAAAGATGATCCCTTCATTGCTAACAGATTTATCTGTAGAGTCATGGAATCATACAATGGTTTGGGTTGAAAGGGATGATAAAGATCACCTTGTTCCTCCAATCACCTGCCATGGGTAGGGATGCCTTCCACTAGACCAGGTTACTCCAAGCCCTGTTCAACCCAGTGCTAAACACTTTTAGAGATGGGTTGTTTAAGAAAAGCCTGAAGATCTTGATCTAGGAGTGGACATTGTGTCAGACTGGCAGAACTGGGGTTTGTAGAGATGGTGGAAAGACCCAGAGAAGGCACTTCAAGCCACTCTTTAGACTCAAGCCCTGGGCAAGCTCTCTCTGATCCCCAGCTGACTTGTTGCAAGAAGGTATCTGGTTGTCCTGGTTGGGAAGGTAAAAGTCTTCAGGCTTTGGGTGGGCAATGTCCTTGGTCAGAGTTGCTGTCACGACCTTCCTATGCTGGGAAAAGCACCCGTAGGTGTGGGCTGGCTGTGCTCAGACCTGCCCTCTTCTTGGTCCCAGTATTGTCCATAAAGGCTGATCTCCCCACGCCTCTTGGTGGAAGTGAAGGACCACTCCCAGTGACTAAGAGTCATGCAGGGCCACATCTAAGAATTCTTTTTTCCCTACCAGACCCCAGTGCCCCACTTAGGAGTTACTCCTGGCTCCCTGGGGACTGAATGTCCCATTGTGGAAAGTATTTCTGACATGAGCATGCTCAGGGCCTCACCCAGGATTAGGAGGCTGTTGTGCAACACACAAGTGACATTTCCTGCCCTGGGGACCTTGCAGTGCTCATAAACTGTAAGTGTGAGGGGAAAAAATCTCCTTTTGCACAGCAAACTGATGACCAGGATCAGGAGGGACTCAATCCATCCTCTCCACGGTCATTCAGAGAGATTTCATGATCTGCTTTCATGTGAGAAGCTCCTTCCATGACTAAAGACAGGGGTTTATGAAGAATTAAGTAGAAGGCCATCAGCATTAGTCAACAGCAGGGACCCAGCCCATAAAATGATCCCAGGACTGATATTGTACAAGATAAGGGCTCAGCAAAGGCACGTGGGGGAGCTGAACATTAGAAGAGGAAGATGAGTCCACTCAGCAAACATGAGGCTACTCCAGCCATGGACTGGTGTCCTCCTCAGCCTGATCAGCAAATGTTATCCTCTCCTCAACTCTGTCCCAGTGCTGGCCATACCTGGCTTTGGGAGAGGGAGTAAATCTTTGCAGCAGAAAGGCTGTTACAGAGGTCACCGGATGGACCCATAAATCTCCATTATCAGGCAGCGGCTCCTGTGCCACGGGACGGAAATTATTGCCCTGAGTGTGACTGGGGGAGCCTTTCCTTCCCCCTGCATTGTTCAGGGCCCTCCGGGAGCTGCTCGGGCAATTTGCTGCCTGAATAAACGTTTCCTTTCCCGGCTGCTAAGTACAAGGAATAAGTGTCAGGGGATCTCATAATGCCACGATTTAGAGCTCCAGCCCCGAGACAGAAGCCAAGAAAACACTTTGCTGCTTTTTCCTGGGGAGTCTCCTTAATCCCCATTATTAATAGCAGTGACAAATTAAACAATTAGTGCACTTGAAGCCCAGTGACCTCCATGCCCAATATAGCTCAGGCTGATGGTGGATCCCAGTTCCTGTGGGCTTGGAGCCCTGGGAACACTGGGGTTTGCTAGGTCTGGGACACAAACCCACATGGGCTGTGGGTCTTTAGGTGATATTTTATCAATATTTTGTAGACTCTCAGGTTTTTGAGAGCAGGTGTGACCAAAAGGACCGTTCAGAAAGCTCCCCTTGGCAACTTCATCCCTAAGTTTAGTGATGCTGTGAAATTAAGTATATATAATTTATTTTAGAAAGAAACCTAGTCCTGTGATTCCACTTCTTTGGGGCCCAAACAGCCCTTGTTCACTACAGAACATGTACTTTCAGAGTCATCTTCTGTAAGCCAATATCCAGCAGTGTCTGAGACACTTCCTTTGCCATGCTCAGGTTTGCTCTGAGGCAGGTGAGGATATTTTTCCTCCAAAGTGGCATCTCCTCAGGTCAAGGAGCTCTGAGAGGGCTCCAGGAATGTTTTTACTGAGGTTGCACTCTATGGATGTCATCTTCTGACTCAGCACGGGGTGGTGCACGTAGGAGACGCACCCACCTGATACGGCCCCGTGAGGGCTGTGACTGTGGAGAGCCACCCATGGCGTGGAGCCTCGGTGTGCCCTGGGAACAAAGTCTGTGCCTTCCCCATCTGACTCCTGCTCATGAATGTTCCCAAGGATCACCTTTGCCTGCGGCTGAGCGGGAAAATTGCACAAATATTTATTTTATTATTTATTATTATTATTGCTACAGAAGAGGAAGATAACTTCTGGAATAATTAACCAGTGAAAGTCTGGATGAGGATATGAGTAATTTGGTTTAGTGGAAGGTTCCCTGCCCATGACACGGGGTGGGAGTGAGATGATCTTTAAGGTCCCTTTCAACCCAAACCAATCTGTGATTCTATGATTCTATAGAAGTCCCTCAAGGGAGAAGCTCTGGTGCAAATCCCATAGAAACTGAAAAAAACAAGCACTACCAAAACCCCCAGAAAACAAAACCCAACACAAAACCGCCAAAGAAATAGAGAGGAATGTATAGCTCAGACAAACCTGGATGGAAAAGGAGAGCGAGTCTTAAGACTGGTTTGTACTGTGATTTTGAATGTTTAATGGCAAACCACCAGGGAAAATAACATGGGCAAAGTAGTGAGTGTCACACAAACTCTTGGGAAATAACACTCAATATTCAGCAGCAAATTTGATGATTGTCAGAAAACAGGAGACTTGCACTTTGCCTGGTTTCAAGTCCACATCCTCTGGGTTTTTCTTCTAAAACCAGAAATATGCCCATACTTGACATTTCTTCATATCATACCCATTTTCAGAGACTTTCTGATTCAATAGTTAGTCCAATTCTTAGCATTTCTGGGAGACTTTAGGAATGTTCTCTTTTTTCTTTGATTAAAAACTTTCATATTTTGTTTCTCTGGTGGAGAAATCTCCAGGAAAAATTGTATTTTGTCGTTAGTCGCAGACACAACTCAAATCACTCAAGTTTTAACTGTTACCTTTTGATTACCTCTGCTCTGCTAAATTCCCCCTGGATTATGTCCACAGCTCTGTACTGAATTATTTTCAAAGAAGAAGGGATTTTCTCACAGGACAAAAATTACTGCAAAAATAATTTGGCTTTTTCTTTGGAAAATGATAATCAAAAACCCCAACAACTTCTAAGATGAAAAAAAATAATGAAATGTTTTCCTTTCTTGAGATTTTTCAAGGAAATGAGTTTTTTCCTGACCAGCTGTTCCAATCCCTTCTCTTTCCAAATGAAATGTATTTGATCCAGATTTTGGCTGTGACTCAGTTGCCATTTTAAAGGGGAAAGTGAGGCATTATGGTCATGGTATGAGTGAATCCATGTGGACAAAAACCACCTGGAGGGATTCCCCATCTCTTTGAAACCACTGGAATGGCTCAAGGGTAATGAGATTCTCCTGAGCTGCTGGGAAGACACTGAATTCCTGCTTTTCTGTCTCCAGAGCTTTGGGTACAGTAATTTACTGCTTTCTACCATTTCCTCCCGGGTGCACTGTGCAATCTCTTGCTGTTTTTAGCCTGGTTTTCTAGGGAAAATGAGGCTTCCATGAGTCTTTTTCTAGGTGTCTCTGTTTACTGGCGCCACTTCATTAATTTTTTATCCTTTGGCTCCTCCATGGTTATGTAGTTTCCTGCAGATTTTCCAAAAATAGTCTGGGGAAAAGTGAAAACAAGGTTGATGTCTGAACATAACCCCAGTTAGATATCCAAGAATCCACTTGGGATTGAGACAGAGCTCGGCAAGAAGCCGAATTTTGTTGCTTTGCTCCTTGGGAAACCATTGTCATCCAGGAGGAAGCTGAGATACTCCTGTAACAAGCAGGTGGACAAGGACAAAATGGAGTGAAGTTCTTGGCTTCCTGAAGGCTTTGTATGGAAGGTGAGCTGACCTGTGTCCTTCCAGATGATGGTGCAGTTGAGGTGTGTTGTTTAGACCTCTGCACTGCCTTGTGGACCTGCCACAGCCAGAGAGTTTGGACTGGCCCAGCTCAGGGCAGTTCATAAAATCCCAGAATGGTTTGGGTTGGAAGGAACCTTTAAAGATCACCTCCTTCCAACCCCCTGCCGTGGCCAAGGGCACCTTCCACTAGCTCAGGTTGCTCCAAGCCCTGTCCAACCTGGCCTTAAACACTCCCAGGGATGGGGCAGCCACAGCTTCTTTGGGCGACCTGTGCCAGGGCCTCCCCACAATCACAGGGAAGAATTCCTTCCTAACATCCAATCCAACCCTGCCCTCTGTCAGTGCAAGGCCATTCTCCTTGTCCTGTCACTCCAGGCCCAATTGTCCTCACCCTCACGTCACAACTGCAGTTGAGCCCTGGTGCAGGATGAACCAGGAAGGTGGTGGGTAAGTGCACTGAGCCCTGGACAATGACACCAAGCATGATGGAGAACTCCATCAAAAACAGCCTCTGACACATAAATGATGCCCAGTGATGCCTGTTAGGTGTCAGCTAGGGAGTTAGAATCAGAGAATCATGGAATGGTTCTGGTTAGAAGGGGACCTTAAAGATCATCTTGTTCTAACCTTCTGCCATGGGCAGGGAACCTTCATGATGTACATGTGGATTTGTGCAGCTCTGGAAATACTTCTCTTGCAGAGAACAGGGAGAAGGCACATGAACATCTTCCCCCTTCACTCTCTGCAGCCACTTCCCTTGGAAGAGGGGCTGGGAGGGAGTTGGCATGGGCTGGGTGAGGAGCATTCCCATGGGGAGCAGGGTGCATGGCACACCTTTCCTTGCCCTGCCGAGAGATGCTCGGGCAGCTGTTTGATCTTGAGGCAGTTCTGCTCTGTGGGTCCAAGTCTGTGTTTCTCTGTGGGCACAGGAATTTGTCTGGATTGTAAACAGGGCTCTTTGCCTGCCCCAATCTGTTTGCCCTGGCTATGTCCAGTCTTGAAAATCGGATAACGTCAGAGCAGAAGGGAAGGTTTCTATTTCTGTCTCCCGGTATCCGTGTTCCAGCACATCCCTGCTGCCACTGAAGTCCTGCAGCCAATACTGTATGGCAGGGAAAGGAGTCCCTCTTCCCAATAACCCTGGGGCTTCCTTGGGAAAGGAAAAGCTGTTCCTTGCAATCTATAAAATCTCAATGTTTGTGATTTCTTGAAATGTTCCTTCAGGGCTAAACTGAGAACCAGAGCAGCAATTAAACGTACAGCCACCAAATTAACCGAGTCTTTTCCCTTCTCTCCTCTCATGGCAGCAGAATTTTTTGATGATTATTCTGAAGGGCGAGAATGTGTCAACTGTGGGGCCATGTCCACCCCGCTCTGGAGGAGGGATGGCACTGGGCACTACCTCTGCAACGCCTGTGGGCTCTACCACAAGATGAACGGCATCAATCGGCCCCTGTTCAAACCTCAGAGGAGGCTGGTAAGTCAGAGTCACACAATGCATGTGGAGTGAGGATGAGGAACAGACCTGGGCTAGGTGGAGGTTCCAGGGGTGTTTCAACTCCTTGGATCCCCATTTGCCCTGCCTGGGTGGTTTTAGTCCAGATTTCTGAAACAGGGCAGATATTTCTTGTTCTTGAGACACTCCAAGGCTTTATACTGTCCAGACCATTGCTCCAGGCACTCAGGACAAGTCGTGGATGGGGCTGTAGGGCACAGGGTGTACCTTAGTGTCAGTTCAGCAAAAGCCAGTCTTTGCTTTAGTATCCCTCTTACCCTCAGGGTCCTTATTCCCTGGACACTGCTGGGTGACCCCTCTCACTTCCTGATGCCTGGACAACTTTTCTGGATACCCTACTCCTGGTTCTGTTGGTTGAGCTGAAGCAGAGCTTGTGGGGCAGGTCAGGGCACCCCAAAACCTGTGGGGTCAGTGTGGGGTATGCATGAGGAACCTGGGGGACAGAAAAGTTCACCCTGGAGAAAAGAAGGCTTCAGAATGACCTAATTGTGGCCTTCCAGTCCTCAAGGGAGCCTACAAGAGAGATGGAGAGAGACTTTACAAAGGCATGGAGTGATAGGAAAAGGGGCAATGGATTCCCACTGACAGAGAGTAGATTTAGATCAGATATTAGGAAGAAATTCTCCCCTGTGAGGGTGGTGAGGCTCTGGCACAGGTTGCCCAGAGAAGCTGTGGGTGCCCCATCCCTGGGAGTGTTCAAGACCAGGCTGGACAGGGTTTGGAGCAACCTGGGATGGTGGAAGGTGTCCCTGGCCATTGCAGGTCGATGGAATGAGATGAGGTTTAAGGGTGCTTCCAGCTCAAACCATTCTATGATTCTATGAGCTTGGCATTGATGTTCTCTCTTTTCCTGCCCATTTTGGTGAGGGGCTTTTGGGAAGGTCTCATGTTCCCAGGAACACGAGTCCATCATGACCTCAGGCAGAAAGGAGCCACCAAGGCACCCCAGAGAGCCTCCTTTCCCCACTCGTCGTCCTCCACGAGGCTCCATCCCCCACCTGCCGTGCCTTCTGCATCGCTCAGACCTGTCTGTGCTCAAACTCAGCAAGGGTCAAAAATGCCACTGGCGGCTTGAGCGCTGCCCCCAGCCACAGGCACCCAGCGCCCTCTTGTGAAAACCCCTTCCAGATGCTGCACCGCCCGATCCAGACAGCATCTCACCCTGGCACCCTGGAGCTTACCTCTCTCATTTCCTGGTGTACAGATTATCCTTGGGCACATCTGTGTAGTCAGGAATGGGTTGTGGGTTGATCTTTCACAGTGAAGGATGTTGGTATCTCTGCACAGCCTCGGGGTAAGGCTTAGGAAACTCCAGAAGTACAAATCCAAGAGCTGTGCAGATCTTTATGTGCACTTTTGTCACTTGTCTGGGCAGCAGGCAATCTGGAAATCTCATAAAAAATGGCCAAATTCCTGCTTTTCCCTCTAGAATAGAATTTCCTTTAAGCAAAGGAGGACGTGTCTCAGGATGCAATGTAAGGGTGTGGTAAAATAATGCAGACTGGTCTGCCTAAATAAATACATTCATTGCAAAGGATTTGGTTTAATCTGTGACTGTGCAACCCAATTCTCTTTTGGGACTGAGATATTCCAGACAGCCCTGCAAGGGGAGACCTTTGTCTTTGCTTCAAGCTCTTGCTTAAGCTCTCACTCCACTTACAAAGGCCCATGGTCAAAGCTAAAACATGGTGAGATTACAACTAAAGTTTGGTTTCTTTGCACCAAAGGTGTTTCCAGCTTTCAAAGTCTTACGAAGTACTTTGAATTTCAACTTCCTTTTGTCCTGCAGCTGTAGATTAACTGATCCTGTTTTATAAGGAGGGAGAAGACACAGAGAGAAAGCTGTGGCAAAGATCACAGAGGAAATTCCTGGTACCTGCCAGGTCCTTACCTCCCAGGCTTTCACCCCACTACAGAGCTGCCAGCTGTGCTGCTCAGGGCTGCAGAGCTGGTTGGATGTCCAAGAACACCAGATTTCCTCCCTGTAGACTCCTCTTCATGAGAACAGACATTGTCACACAGCTCTTGTCCTTCTGTTCAGACCCAAATTTATCAGCAAGCAAAGAGGCAATTTGTCCCCTGCCCATCCAGACTTTACCCTCAACCTCTAAGACCTGAGCTTTGAAGGATGCTGGGAAGAGCCAGACAGGGGTGGAGGATGTGTCTTTTTCTTCTTCCCTCTCCCATTCTTCTTCCAAGCTCAAAACTTGCATTTTTTTATGATTTCAAGCCTATTGCTTTCTCCTGTGGCCTTTTGAGCCTGACTGAAACAGTTCGTCCAGAAAAGGAACTTCAGAAGGTCTGTTCCCTGCACTGATTCATTAGTGGGGATTCCTATAATTATCCCATTTATTGTCAGGAGGAAAATGCTGCTGGAAGTTCTCTTTTTCTTCCCTTCAAGCCACATGAGCCACATCACAGAAAGCCATCAAGGAGTATGCAACATTCATGGCACTGATATAATCTTCTTGGGATAGCCCTGATGCCAGGGAAGTGTAGGGCTTGGGAGTCTGAAAAAGCAGGACAATCTGAGGTCCAGACACCTTAGTGTGGGTGGCTACAGGTGCAGTGGATCTCTAAGCTGCTCCTAGACCTGCGAGAGGTCTGGGGCTCTGTTCAGGTGATGTGTGATTCTAAAGAAAAGGGGGCTCAGAGGGGACCTTCTCACTCTCTACAATCCCTGACAGGAGATTATTTAAAGGTGAGGGTTGGCTTCTTCTCAGAGGCAACAAGGGACAGGACAGGAGGAAATAGCCTCAAGGTATGCCAGGAGAGATTCAGGTTGGACATGAAGAAGAATTTCTTTATTGAAATAGTAGTTAAGCATTGGAAGGGGCTGCCCAGGGAGGTGGTGGAGTTCCCATCCCTGGAGGTGTTCAAGGAATGACTGGACATGACACTCAGTGCTCTCGTCTGGTTGACAAGCGGATGATGGGTCAAAAGTTGGACTCGATGATTTCAGAGGTATTTTCCAACCTGAATGATTCTGTGATTCTATTCTGTGTCTTTGGAACCATCTCAGGGTGGCCTATATATCCTGGAGGCAGTGGAAAGCCAGGGGAACAGAACTCGAAAGGCAAGAGGGGTTAGAAAAAGGCAGTTGTGTCACTGAGTGCAAAAGGCAAAAAGAGGAAAAGACAGAGGAATAAGAGAGGCAACAGAAGAGGAAAGTTTGAGGTGTGCTGGAGCGAGCCCGTTGGGATCTGGGATGCTGCTGGTGGCAGCAGAGGAGGGCTGATGTGTTTTCTCCCTCTGCATCTCCCCACAGTCGGCATCTCGCCGTGTCGGCCTCTCCTGTGCCAACTGCCACACGACCACGACCACGCTCTGGCGCCGGAACGCCGAGGGGGAGCCCGTCTGCAATGCCTGTGGGCTCTACATGAAGCTCCATGGGGTAACTTCTCCAGTGATCCCTACTCTCTGTGGGAGGGTATCCATGGCACCAAGCTGGGAATTGGGTTCTTTGCACATCTCTGGGCTCTCCTGCAGCTTTTTTTCCTGCTGTCCCTTTGGGTTTTAGTGCCCCTTAACATCACATCATGTTTATACCAGCAAGTGGGGATGCAGGCAGGGCATTTCTCACATACTTATTAGGTCCTCTTTGCAAAAGTGTCTTAAAACTTAATAAAACCAGGCCCAGATTTTTCCCACCTGAATTCAGGCACTTAAGTAAAAAATCTGAGTCAGAAGAACAAAGAAGGCTGAGCTTCTGCACCAAGGTGTCAGATCCCAGCTAAGACTGGGCTGAAGACTCATCAGGGATGGACCTTTCTTGCACAGATGTCCAGATAGTCTCTTCCTGTCAGTGATGGCTTTGTGTATTGATATCCTGTCTGATGCATCCAGAGGAGTCCTGCTGGAGGCCAGGGCATAGCAGAACTTCAAGGTGTAAATCTCCAGCCCTTCTCCCATCAGTCAGTGGAAATGGGGCCACCTCCATGGCAGATTGAGAGGCCTTCAACACCCTGATGGTTGCTTAGTGGCTGACTCCAATTTGATTCCTCATTGCATTGGCATCCCTGCCCATCACAGTGGGGCTGGAACTAGATGGTCTTTAAGGTCCTTTCCAACCCAAATTGTTCCAGGATTCTATGATTGCAGCTTTAGGGGTTTTATACACCTTTAAATCCAATAAAAATCACATAAAGTAATAAGTAATTGCTTTATTTTTTTATATATCTTGCTTAAACAGTTTATGCCTGACTAAATTTTCTCTCAGTGATGTTCAGTGACTCGGAGTAGATGGATTCATGGGAGATAGGTCAAAGCTGGAAGACAAAGTGGAAAGCCTTACCTAACACAGCAGTTCTGCCTTGAAATCCCATCATGTTTCTGACTATCCCACCTCAGTGGGATCAGCTCCTAAGGAAGGTCACCCCACACAGGCTTGGTACCTTTCCTGGAACTAGGTAATAGCCAGAAAGATGTTTTTGCTCTGAGTTAAACAGGAAAGTCAATCAGATGAGTTGTTGTTCCTTCTGGCCTTAAAACACTCAGTACTCAAGGTGTGAAATCCCTCCCTGTTCCCATCTGGATGCACCTTTTAGCCTTGACACCTCCCTTCACTCAGAAGACACATGGCAATTTGGGCACCATCTTGTTGTTTTCAATTAAATCAGCTGGTTCTCATGGAGCCCACAAGGTAGAGCTGGAATCACATTCTCCTGGGTGACCTTAAGGACATTCAGAAACCAAGAGGCTTTCATATTTGGATCCACAGGTCCCAAGGCCTTTAGCAATGAGAAAAGAGGGCATTCAGACGAGGAAGCGCAAGCCAAAGAATCTTAACAAAACAAAGGCACCAGCAGGTGAGTGTTGAATGGAGGAGTCTTACACATGGATATGTATGTTCACTTTTGTTCTTTTGTTTCTGATCACAGTGTCCCATGGCTGAGAGATCCAGCCACAAACCCAGCTGATTTTCAAAAAAAAGGGGTTATGTCTGAATGCCTTTTATCAGCAACAAAGTTCTTCCTGTTATTTTTGAATCTATTCTTACCACACTAACTTCTTGGTGGGTGGGCACTGAAAGGTCTTTGGAAAGAGCCTGGTTTACCAGCTGCTTTCTCACAGGGCCATCCAGCAGTGAGAGTCTTACCCCGACCACCAGCTCCACCACCAGCAGCAGCACCACGACCACGGAGGAAATGCGGCCGATAAAAACAGAACCTGGGCTCTCATCTCACTACGGGCACCCCAGCCCGGTTTCTCAGGTACAGAGGGGAGATACGGCCAGTGGGACAAAGATGGGAACTAGGATGGTAGGCGTGGGGAGGAAAACATACTCAAAACCTTACTTGGGTACATAGATGCAACTACCTGAAGGGAACCTACAAGGAAGATGGAGAGAGGCTGTTTGCAAGGGCCTGAAGTGACAGGGCAAGGGGGAATGACTTCACACTGAAAGAGAATAGGCTTAGATTGGATCCCAGGAAAAAATTCTGCCCTGAGGGTGGCGAGGCCTTGGCACGGGTCATCCAGAGAAGCTGTGGCTGTCCCTGAATCCCTAGAAGTGTCCAAGGCCAGTCTGGATGGGGCTGGGAGCAACCTGCTCTAGTGGAAGGTGTCCCTGCCCATGGAAGGGTGTTGGAACAAGGTGATCTTTAAGGTCCCTTCCAATTCAAATCATTCTATGGTTCTATGAATCTCTGTGGAAAAAGGCTGCTTCTTTCCAACCCAGGGGTCTGGGAGTTCACAGGAAGAGATTTATCCTTCGAGATGGAGTAAAACCCCAGATTTTAGTCCCTTAATCTTTCTAATGATATGTGGCTGTTCTGAACAAACAACAGAAGCAGCAGCTTTTTTAAAAACATTAACTTCTGCTTTTAGATAACATTAAATTCCTTTAGTTGGGCAGCTCTATAGATCCCATTGCAAGAAAATGCCCATTACCTTTCTAAGACTTGATTTACCATGAGCAAGGAAAAACTTGGCAATATTTCCTGCTTTCTCTGCAGTGTGTGGCTCTGTTTTGAGAGGCCCCTACCAGAGCTGCAGGGTAAAGTGGTGGGATCTGTACCACAGCCACCACCAGGTGTCTGGGGACCAGCACAAAATAGATTTACCCAGGATGTTTGTATTTGAGAGCTAGGAGATCCCAAGGCCAATGAAATTTCAAGCTTTGGGAAGTAAAATGATCATGTCTTACATTCAAAAGAGAACAAATCAGCAGTAATCAGCAGCAGGAAAGAACATGATCTTTCCCTGAAAGTGTTCAAGGCCAGGTTGGACAGGGCTTGGAGCAACCTGGTCTAGTGCAAGGTGTCTCTGCGCATCGCACTGGGTGGGAACGAGACTGTTTTTAAAGTCCCTTCCAACCCAAACCATTGTATGATTCCATGATTCTAGAAAAGAAGGAAAGAGCCTGCCCCAAGTACCACACGTAAGCTGCAATCTGCAGCTCTGCAGCAAATCCACACACATTATTCCAACAGCACCAGCCCACACTAAAGGGACTCGCATGGTCCTCTCTGGTTTGAAGCTTTGTTCACACGATTCCCCTTTTTCCACAGGCATTCTCAGTCTCTGCCATGTCTGGCCATGGATCATCCATTCACCCTGCAATCTCAGCTCTGAAGCTTTCCCCGCAGGGCTACCAGTCAACTGTCAGCCAGTCTCCCCAAGGCAGCTCCAAACAGGACTCCTGGAACAGCCTGGTGTTAGCTGAAAACCACGGGGACATCATAACTGCATAACCTGGCCTTCCACCCACCAGCTTCAGGCTGATCTGCTTGAGAGATGAAGAAGACGCCAAGTAATCACCAAATCCATGTTGTTTCCCACCTCCCCTGCTCTCCTGCCTTCTCTCCCCTTTGTGAGATGTTCCAGCAAAGAGGTAAAGAGGACTTATCTAATGTCCAGGAGAGCTCTTATGGAACAGACAGAGAAGACTAAAATCTCAGACTAACTACTGGATTTGAAGCATTTCCCCCCATTTTAAATGAGCCTCTCTATTCTATGAACCAGACAGAAACACAGAGATGGACCCAGTTCTTGAGTTTTATTTAAAAATGTCTGGCATTTGAGACTCAGACAGTGATGGAGCAGAGACATTTCTTTTCTTCTGTCACCATCCATTCTTTCCTTGACAGAAGAAAATGCCACGGTCTTCTCATTACCCAAATTCAGTGATCTTCCACCAAATGAAGCCTGTTCCAGAACAGTTTGCTGAACAGACTTCACTAGAGATTCTTTAGTGGCTTTAGTGGCTTTTATATGTTCTGGGGCCGAGAAAAGAAGACACCTCCCCCTCCTCAGCTCAGACATGTAGAACATTGTCTTTATTTTCCTAGATGGTCTGGAAGGTTGATGAATGTCTGTATTTAATAGTAACTCCTTTCCTATTTATCATTACAAAGTCATGGGACTGTGTTTCCAAGAGGTTGTTGGCTTAGCCTGGAGAAGGTCTGTCCAAAGTCAAAGTGGGATTTCAGAAGAAGGAACCTACAGGAAGCAGGTAGAGGAGACCCATATTGGTATTCAAATCCTGGAGGAAATCACTGAGCTCTTCCCTTGTGGATAGTAACAAGCCAGGCTTAGATGTGATTCAAGTGCACAGCAAGTGAAAGCTGCTCCTCTAACACTGCTGTGCCACTGCTTTAGAGACAGATAATTTAATTATTTTGCCTACTTTATGTTGGTTTGGATGCCATTGATGAAATCTGACTGTCACTTCTTTTTGGCTGTACTGTGAGTGCCACCTTTCCCCCAACAGCTGGCTCATGACCTACATCTAATCCTTTAGGATTTCACCTTTGGCAACAAGCAAAGGCTCCAGCCTCCAATGGAGGTGGCAGAGGCCGTTTTCTTTTACAAACATGTGCACAGACTTGCTTGGCTGCAAGAGAATCATAACTCCATTTGTGTATGGGTACTAAACAAGACTCATCTGTTTTCTCGCCCATAAGGCTCTCAGGAACCAGGGAATCCCAGCAAATGGAGTTGGAAGAGATGCTAAGAGCTCACTGACTCATTCCCTTTTCCCAAAAGGATCGATTCTGCCTAACCCAGCCCTGCCTGTTCTGCCTTTAGCACGTGCTTAACAAACTCCCGCATCACAGATGTCACAGCTCCCCTGTGCAGTCCAAGTGCTTCACCAGATGCTTGCCATGATGTTTTCATCAATATTTCCAAGGAGAGACAGTTCTGCCTGTCTAGGCAGAGAATTTTTAGGAGACTTCATCCTACAAGTTTCTCCACTATTGTTCCTGTTCACTCCCAAATTCTGTTCCCCTTCTTGCCTTCCCAGCTCCTCTCTTTTCCTCCCTGCAGCCAGAACTCGAGTATGGAACTATCAGGTGTGCATCCCTCCCAGATGTGCCATCCTCTGTCTCCTGGTGTTTAACATTCCCACAAGGAGTGTCTCCACCCAAACACCTGGCTTGGTGAAGAGGAAAGGCTGAAGCAACAGAACGGTGTTGTGTTGTCTTTGTGCGAACGCACCATTTTTCTCCTTAGCTTCTCTAAGAAGGATTCACCTGGACTGATGATGATAAAGACTAGGACTGGAGTCACAGTAGAGACCTGGACCCTTCCACATTCCCTGTGCTCTCTGTAGCTCAGATTTGCAGGGATTTAGAGAGGTGACAGAACCTCTGCACTCCCCAGAGAAAAACACCACGGGAATGGCTGGATGATGTTTGCACCAGATTCCAACCTATCTTGTTGAGCTAATGCAGTGTTTAGCCTCATTAATTACAGATGAGGAAAAGTCATTTGTGAAACCTGAATAAAAATAAATTAAATTCTGGGATTCCACTCAGGACTGACAGGCTGAAGACAGGAGGAGAACAGCACCTAAAAATATGAATTTGAGTAAAAATACAAAAGTAGCATGAAAATTTCCTGGCATGAAGATTTTCAGCCAGTCTCCTCCTCAAACTAAATTCCTTTGTACATGACAGCTGAGCTCTTTTGGAATCTGACTGTGAATTCCTGGCCATAACAGAGCAGCCTGCACCACAAAATGCCACTTGGCTCATGCACACGTTTGAGATACCCAGAACTACCCCAGGCAACCTGAGAGGGAGGGGAGCAGGTGGCCTCCTGGAGAGGAGCTGAAGTCCAGACCAACCACACCCCCCATTTCTCTTTCCATGTGGATACTCCCAGTGGTTCTGCCCACCTTGACTTATTGCTGTACTCTTCCTTCTCCCCTCAAAGCCAAACTCCATGGTGGAATTTTTCTCCTTAAAACACACCCCAAGATATAAAGGACTGTGCTTGCAATGCCAGAGGGGAAAATCCCTGTAGAACATAAATTTGCCTTTTGCTCCCTCAAGTTATCTAAATGACCACAGTAGAGACCTATTAACTGGTTTATATCCTTTCTTAAAGCCTTAAAAGTAGTTCTTGAAACAGAGCAAGGGGCATTTACAAGACCCTGAGAGCAGAACAAGACACCTGCTTTCAAATGGTGAAGCACTTGGGGATGTGAGGACAACTTTGGGGGTGTGAGGACAACTATTTAGAGGCAGAATTCAGCTCTTTTCTCCCCTCTTTCTGCACCAGAAGCAGCAGAAGGTTGGACACACCTGGTTCTGTGGTTCTTGAAATCACCCCAAACTGTTGCAAATCTATTTTTGATCCAGGAGCGTTTGTGGCATTCTGGCCATGCTGATATCAAGATGGTGAGAGACTGACCTAAGATGCAGCTCCATCACTTGAGGAGGTGTACAAATTCACCATCATCGACAGGTCCCCTTCTTCAGAGCTTGTAATGATCAAATTACAGAGTAATTTAAATCAGAAGGCACTAGATCAGCTTTCTCAGGGTCCTGCTCAGGCAACTTTTGAATATTCTCAAGGATGGGAATATTCTCTGCCACCTCTCTGGGTTCCTGCTCCAGTGTTTGACCACCCTCATGGTGGAAAACTTTTTCCAAATAAATGTTAGATTATAATATTAATTGCTCAGACTTGGAAATTCTCAAGCAACAAGTCATTGTGGGAGGTTGGACATTGTCTCCAAGCCCTGGAGTCTCACAGAGACCCTTGTAGGTAGGAGCTGGGATGGCCAAAGCAGGAGGACAAACTTTGGAAGTGACAGATGAAGATACTCACAGGACAAGAGGATAAAAGTGGCACCACTTGCAGGACACTCAGCTCCTTCTTGCAGGAGGGGACATTCACAAAATTCAGGATTCCACCCGAGCTCTGCTTTCCTGCCCATGATGGGGGAGGCATTTAGAATGTGCTTTGGTAATGAAATAGATACAATTGTTAGAGACCCATTAAGGGAAGGTAATTATTGCTATTATTATTGCTGTTATTGCTGGAGAACCTCATGAGTACCACACCAGGCCAGGTCCTACACAAATGCAGAACTGAGAACTATCCCCTTCAGCACATCCATTAATGCATTTGTGGGATTTGTTTCCTGAGACATATCACTAATCATGAAAATTTTGACACTGAAAGGTTTTGCAGCACAAGATTTGGTTGTGTCAAACCAGACCTTGGCAATGGCTCAGTGGCCACCAAAGTGAGATGAGCAGATGAAAACCAAGATGGGGAGACAGGGATGTAGAAAGGTCAGTTAACCATTTCTAAATGTCTTTGCTCTTTGTGGAAGTGCAATATCTTCATTCACTTTGGTTATTCTTTGTAAATTGATCAGAAGAGATCCTTGGATCACTTGCAATCTTATGGGCTTGGATGGAGAGGGTGGAATCAGGAAGAGCTCAGAAATATTGCAAGGGAGCTTTAAAACCAATCAATAACTCAATGTACCATTGAAGCTGTGACTATGTCGGGGTGGTGGTTTGTTTTGCCTTTTTTTCTCCTCATGTATAAAGTTTGAAGCTTCCTGGGTCATCTGGGAAGGTCTCATGGAAACAGACACTTATTTTTAAGGGGGAGAGGGAAACCAAACAACTGAACAAGCTGTAATTATTTAAAGATGTAAAAAACTATCTATTATGAAGTAGTATGGCTACCAACCCATGTAACTTCTACACCTTTAGAACTAATGGAAATAAAACAATGATAATAAAACCAGAAGGTCTCTGTTTCCCTCTATCTACCCTCATGGGCTTCTTGGAGAGGGATGGGGGCAAACAATAAGGTATTGAGTGCACCTGGAGAAGAAATGGTGCAGTGGGTCCTGCTCCAGGGAGGTTCATAATGATACAATTACAGAGTGATTTTAAGTGCAAAGGGATGAGGTCAGGTTTTTCAGAGCCTTGATCAGTCAAGTTTTGCATATTCCCAAGGATGGAAATCTTACCACCTTCTGTGGTTTCCTATTCCAGGGTCTAATCACCCTCATGGTGGAAATGTTTTTCCAAATCACAGAAACACAGAATGTTTAGGGGTTGGAAGGAATCTTAAAGACCATCCATTTCCAACCCCTTGCCATGGGCAGGGACATCCTCCACTATTTCCAGGTTGCTCCAAGCCCCGTCCAACCTGGCCTTGGACACTTCAGGGATGGGGCATTCACAACCACCCAGGGCAACTTGTTCCAGTGTCTCACCATCCTCATGGTGAAGAATTTATTCCAAATATCTAACCTAGATATCTCCTCTTTCAGTGTGTTGCCCTTGCTTCCCATCCTATATAAATATCCCATAAAACAGATGAGAGGGAAAATCTTTAGTAAATTAATTACTCAGACCTGGCAACTCCCAAGCAATGAGTCATTGCAGGAGACTGAATGTTGTCTCCAAGCCCTGAAGCCACACAGAGCCCATTCTGTAGGAGTTGACATGGCCAGTGCAGGATGACAAACTCCAGAAGTGACAGACCCAGTAAAAGAGCAACTCCAAGCCAGGTTGGACAGGCCTTGGAGCAACGTGGTCTAGTGGAAGGTGTCCCTGCCCATAGCAGAGGGATGGAAGGATTTTATCTTTCACATCCCTTCCAACCCAAATCATTCTGTGACTCCCCTGATGTTAATACAAAGGAGGAAAAGCATCCAGTGTGTTTTCCATGCACCTGGTAATAGCCCTGACATAGCATAGAGGGAAAAGCCCCTCAGGGCACTCTAGTAATTATTGTTCTGGTCTTCTCACTAAGATTTTTTCACTCGGCAGGCTGTTCAGCTTAAATGCTTCCAGCTGAACTCAAAGGCAACACCCTCAAGCCCAAACCACATTGAACAAGGGCTTTGCTCCTGCAGAGACTGGAGCTGGCTGAGCAGAGCCCTCCTACAAGCACCCAGTCTTCTTCCCAGTCCAACCAGGTCCTAGAGACCCGTACAGTTGATAACCTGCAGGAAATCACCACCTAAAGCCCACCCATTCCTGTCCCACCAGCCAACTGGGGGGGACCCCCCCTGATATTTGGGAGGTGGATCCTCCTCCCCTATAAAAGTAGGTGGGTGGATCGCTTTTAGCTGTCTCCGGTCCTGGTGAGGGTGGGTAGTGGAGGGGGTTGGAGGAAGAACTGGGGGTGGAGGAAAGGCTGTGGAGCATGGAGGAGCTGAAAAGGGAGTAATGCCCCGCCTCCTTCCTAAATGGTGCACAGCGTGGAGCTGGGGAGAGCAGTGGCTTGAAAGCTGGATGTAGGAATGTGGGGACTACAGTGGGTGCCTCCCCTGCCCCAGGGAGACTTGGGTGAGAATGGGGTGGGGACTCAGGGCTCAGTTGTTTTTGAGAGCTGCAAACTGATGCTTGGCTGAGCGTGAGAAGATGGGGGGCTCTGCACCCCTGTGATTGCATGTGGAGGGTCAGGGCTGTGCTTTGAACTCCCTGCAGGAGCCTCATACAGGGGTGTAAGGTCACAGTGGGGCTTCTTGAGCTGGGTTGGGCTGGGTTGGGCTGGATGAGCCTGGGCAACCTTGTCCTTGCTCTGTTCTGCTGTGGGTTCTTGGCTTCTGTCTGAGCACAAGGACTGGAAATGAGCCCAGGCAGGGGGAGGATTTCTCCTGGAGGTCTGGCTCCCTGCTTCAGACCTGTAAAGGTACCAGCTCAGGTGGTCATGCTCCTGGAGAAATGGATGTCATGCTCTGCAGAGGGCTGGGAATAGTTACCCTCCTCTTCCTCCTTGGAGTGGGGTAGGTCTAGAGGAAGAAGGTGAAGTGGGTAGGTCCATGGAGGGAAGGAGATCAGAGACAGCAGGTGCTGGTTCTTCTGGTGGTCTGAGGAATAGGCAAGCCTCTCCTCCTTAAGAGGAGCATTTCTCTGCTGTCAGAGGGGCTACAGGTGGGGGAGTGTGGGCATTAACACCTTACAGAGTGCCCAGCACTTCCAGTCTCTCACAATGAGCCTATTAAGAACTGAATCAGCAGCTCCCTGACATGAAGCCTGGATAACTGGGGCAGACCCTTTGGATGACCTGTGTCCAGCAGCCAAATGCTGTTCCAGGGATCCAAAGTCCTTCTGGTACCTTTAGCAGCATGAGCATCTCTTTAGCTGTCTCTTAATCTGCCTCTTGATCATCACAAAATACAGTTTTTGGTGGGTTGGTTTGTTTGTTTTTGTGGAACTGGAGCAGGCCTGTGAATAATTATCCTATGACCTTGGAGACAGTCTTTTACCCTGGTAAAGTTTGTGTGACCAGTTAATATCTTTACCTGGATCTAAGACATTAAATTAATGTTTCCTGACATGTTTTCCTCATAAGCTCTTCCAAGAAGGATTTGGTTTGTGCTGCAGCACAGGAAGACTTTTACAGCCCTGCTGCCATTCCTGCTCCTGTTGAAGGTGTGCCCACAGCCATGCCAGAAGTTGTCCCTTCACTGTGGCAGGAGCATGTGGCACTAGAGGCTTTGGTTTTAGTCACACTGAGCTCATGCAAACGGGCTGCTGTCTCTGAGCCAGCCCAGGCAGCTGAGATGCTGGAATGAGGTGGGAATGGCTGTTCTGGTGAGGGACCACAGGATTGCTGTTGATTTTAACATTAATCTAAGAGCTGGGCCAGGTACCTCAGATCCTGACGTTCAGTGTGCTGTGGAGCCTGAAGTTGAGCCTCTGGTTGGTGCTGGTCTCTGGGAGAACTTGGCACTGTGTGATGAAAGCCCAGCTGAGCTTTCCTGGTCCTGGAACCTGCTTTCTTGTACATGCAGTCCTGGCAGAAGTCCTCAGAACTGCAATGACTGGTATTTCATGCCAGAAAAAACTCCTTGTGTATTGGTGTGACTTCCTGGTGGGAGCCACAAAGTGCTGTAGGATGATGCTGCCTCCTCTCATCCACAGTCTTCTGATCCCAGAAGCTGCTAGTAGAGCATAGGAATGCTCCCTAACTGGCTCCATGCCATTGCAATCAGTGGGGCAAGCAAGGGGTGGAGATGTGCTAATTCTAGAGCAGCACTTTCCATGGTAGTTGTATCAGGAAAAACATGAGTGGTTGTGGGTCATTAATCATAAAATCATAGAATGGTCTGAGTTGGAAGGGACGGTACAGATCATCTTGTTCCAGCCCCCTGCCAGGGGCAGAGATACCTTCCACTAGACCAGGAAAAAGAACTTCTGAAGATTCCCAGGCGAAATTCCTGCTTGTGGGGTGAAAACTGCCATTAGAGCTGGTTGTTCAGGGCTGTGTTTGATTAAATGACGTATATCCCCAAGGATGGAAACTCCTCCAGCTCCTGGGTCCTGAAAGCAACTTAAGGAAGAAGATAGGGGTGGGGAGACTGTGGTAAGTTCAGCCTGTTACTGGTTTTGTGTATTCTGAGTTGGCAACTTCCCTCCAAGTCTAGGGCAGAGTGTGAGAACGACCTGCTAATCACTCAACTGCTGCTGGAGATGCCAGAGGGTCCATCAGTGAGGAAGTTCCAGCTGCTGACCTCACCTTTTGTGGGACAAGTGGTGGTCAAGGTGGGGGGAAGCAGCCGGAAGATCAATGTGAATGACCTGAATGCCCTGAGGCTTCAGGACTCCCAGGTGAGCTGTGCTAAAGAATGAACTTACTGATCCATGAGAAGTCTGAGGGAAACCACCATTGTCCTGTATCTGGGTCACAGAAGGTGCAGAACTTGAGAATGTTTCCCTCAGGTTTTCCCCTGGCTAAGGTGAGACGTCTGTGCTGTGGCCATCCTAATGAGATAGTCACAGTAGGCTGGTCCTGCTAGAGGCTTCACTTCCCTGACATCCCTCAGATGATGATTTGGTCCTGACTGGCCAAATGCTGGTGCAGCCTCACCTCTGATTAAAAGTGGGTAGCAAAATAAGAAGCACGAAGTGCACCCAGCACAAAGTGGAGAGGTGAATCAGAAACAATGATGACAGGTTTCAAAACCCTGAACGTCTGTCCTGCTGTGTCTCTTTGGCCTGGCAGAATCATCAGGGAGAGATTCACATTGGAGTGGCATCTGAGCACCTTGTGCTTCCTAAAGGCAAGGGATGCTGTCAGGATGACTGCAGCCCTGATGGGAATGGCTTAGATGCTGAGGAGTTCCGTGTTCAGTCTGGGGTGATGTGCATCTAAAAGAGGTGGTAGAAAATAGTCACTTGTATGAAAACAGCCAGAGGTTAAATTCTTGGAAGTGTTCATAGTTAGGCTGGACAGGGCTTTAAGCAACCTGTTCTAATGGAAGGTGTCCCTGCCCATGGTAGGGGGGTTGGAATGAGATGAACTTCAAGGTCCCTTCCAACCCAAACCATTCTGTGATTCTGTGATCCTATATGGACACTCAGTACATCCCAAGTATCTCAGGGTTCTTTTCTCAGGTTCATGGGAAGAACTTGTACCTGGCATTTGTGGCAGCTGAAGGTCCCTCAGGACCAGCTGCAGAAGAGACAGTGCTGCAAAAAGAGGCTGCTGCTGTGGCAGGTTCTGCTGTCCAGAGAGGGCAAGAGCAGGTTTGTGCTCCCCATCCCCAGGACGGGGAGCTGCAGGAACTCCAGCACTCAGGATCTGAAGCCCCAGATGCAACAGAGGGTCCAGGCAACTGGCTGCGCTTCCACTTTGGCCTGTTCGGCAGCGTCCGGGCAAACGAGTTCTCCAGAGCAAACCAGGCCAATAAAAGAGGGGACTGGAAGGACCCTGTACCCAGGTATTTGTGGAGCCCTCCCTCACCCTGCCTCTCATTCTGGAGAGGCACTCCTCTGTCCCAAACTAAATTTGTGTAGGGATGCTCTTAGCCTTGATTTTCTTTGATAATTGCTGAGGTAATTAGGCATGAGAGATGGCGTGAGTGGGTGTGTTCAGCCAGGGAGTCCTCAGTGGGATTGTGGGATGCACGTTGCCTGCCAGCTTGAGGATTATAGTACCAGCTCTGTTTTTGTCTTTTAGAAGAGAAGTTTTAGGATGCCAAGCTGAATCATGCCCTGAAAATGCCAGTTTCTCTCAATTATGTGCTTAAAACCAGCCTTGGATAAATAGCAAATATCTAGGGCAGCTGGAATCACTGTACTTGTTAGGGACACACTCCATGCACCCCATCCTGCAGCCTTTTGAAGCATTACTTCATTTCTGTACAAGTATTTTTAGACACAGCTTTCTGTGCTACTTTTGGCATTGGTTTCCCTGATTTATGGGTCCTCCTGCTGGAGCCTTGGTCATCCAGGGACCATGGGGCAACAGAGTAAACAACTCTCCATGAGTTGTGGAGGTTCACAAACAAGAAGGTGGCTGAAATCATTAGAGCCCACCTTATCTTGAGACCGTGGCCTGGTGCAGAATAGAGCAAATGGCTGAGGGATGTTCCTGATGAGAGACTTCTCTGCTTCTCCCAGGCTGATTCTGCACTTCGAGAGTGGAGGCTTCCTTGCTTTCTACAACTGCCGGATGCACTGGTGCTCCTCTCCCAGGGCTGATCCTGCTTCTGACATCCTGTCCATGGAGTTCCACCGTGGGCAGGCCCTGGAGGCCCTCCATGCACCCAATCCCATCTGCTACACCCTCTTAGACCAAAGATATTTTTCAGGGCTGGGTGAGTTCCAAGGGATAGTGGCAGAGCAAGAAATGGAGGAAGGTGGGTGGGGTGTCTGCAGATCCAGAGCTGCATGTCTAAGAGTTTTACTCCTTTGCCATATGGTTTCTGGTTGGTCCAGCTCTGAGGGTATGTTGTCATCTTCAAGGTCTGCTTCAAGGGTAGAAGGAAGAGAACATCTTCCAGTCCAATCCCAGTTCTAAGTCTGCTCTTTGAATAACACCTCTGATACAGGGAATGGCTGTGATCCTTGAGGGAGAAGTCACAGATTGGTGCCAGAGATCTATGTAATCTTCATTAGAAACATCCCTGTTGTCTCCTTATTTCTGACCCCTTCCAGGCAACATCATTAAGAACGAGATCTTGTACCTGGCCAAGATCCACCCCTTAACACGAGGCTCTCTCTTGGCTCTCTGGGATCGGCAGCGGCTGCTCGACTGCGCCGTTCAGTTCAGCTCTGACTGGCTGCACCTCAAGCTGCACGGCCAAAGGCTGCACTTCCACATCTACCAGAGGGAGCAGTGTCCCCTTGGACATCCAGTGATGAAGGGAGCTTTTGGACCCCCAGGTGGCTTTAAGAGACTGACATGGTGGTGTCCTCAGTGCCAGCCTGAGGTGCTGCCAAGGGATGGGGATCCTTCCCCAGTCACAGAGTGACCTGGCTTTGCATTCCACCTTTCTGTGAGGGTGCTAGATGGTCTCTGAACTGCGCTCTTAATTGCCTTGAGAAGGTCTTCATGGTTCCTTTCAGCTGTTGAGTTTGGTCCTTACTGACAATGAGTTGGCAGAGTTCAGTGCTGGGTGGAAGTTACAGGACTTGCTGCAGCACTGAGTGGTTGTATGTATCTTTTTCACAGTGAACAGTGTATAGTTTGACCACTTCTGAGCTGTTCACCCTGTTCAGACTGCAGTGGATGAAAAGTGTAGAGTGTTGAGCAGGTGTTTGCTGAGGTCTGAAGTGACCTGATCCCTTGACCCTGGTGGAGTCAGCAGAACAGAGTGTATCCCTCTGCCTCAGCAGCTTGATTAATTAAGAATTAAATAATCCTGCCTTTGGAGCTGAATGCCTGTGTGCTGGGTGAGGTTAAACGTGAGGGGCTGTTCCCTGTGTCAGGTCTTAGAGGAGCAGCTCCTCCCTTCCAAAGGGACAACCCCTACGTCAGCAGTGCTTGGTGGAGCTCATCACTGTGTTCACAGGTTTCAGCTTTGTGGCAAACTGCCAAATCCAGATCTCACTGTAACAGTAAAAAACGCTGAAAATACTCAGTGTGACAGAGATTGCACAAATCTCAGGATCTCCAAGGAAACCTGAAAGCAAAAAGGGTTGGAAATAGAGATGATGCAATCCCTTGTTTGTTGAGCTGTGTCTCTATGCATGAAGCAGAAGCTTCTGCTGTTCTGTCTCCCTGGATTTGGGTTTATTTTATCAATAAATTGCTTATTTGAGTGAAAATTGAAAAGCTGGAATTAGTACTAATGATGTTCATCTTAAGTGTGTCTTTTCTGGTAGTTTCTTTGTTAAACCTGAGGTGTACAGGGAAATTCTGGGTGCATGAAATTGGTTAACAACCACCTGTTTGGTGCTGCCTGCAGAGGATGGTACCAGCAGCTTTCCTCAGTGGGGTTCTGTTTAACAAGAACTGAATCTAAAGATGGATTGCAAATCCACTGGGAATGTGGGAGGTAAACACCTCTGTTGTAGGTTGCTGCTTCCCAGGCAAGGCTTGCTCAGCCTCCCCTGTAAACTGCAGCTCCCTGGAGTGATTGTAGGTTACAGAATTGCTGAATTAGGTAATTAATGGGTTTATGGTGCTAAAGAAGGTGGTAATGTCCTATCTGATCTTGTCCTTCAGGATGTCAGTGGAGGCCTGGAAAAGGGGCATGGAATTCTCAGTGCCCCTCTATAACAAAGAATGATAGAATATCCTGAGTTGGAAGGGACCTACAATGACCTTTGGAGTCCAGCTCCTGGAATAAAGCCACCCACAAGGAAGAACCCCAAAAGCTGAACCTTCAAGGATGAGGTAGCAGTTGGGATCTGTTGGGTTCTCAGCACAGGGAAGATGTGGAGCTGCTGGAGTGAGTCCAGAGGAGGCCCCGGAGATGCTGCAGGGCTGGACCCCCTCTGGGCTGGAGCCAGGCTGGGAGAGCTGGGGGGTTCACCTGGAGAGGAGAAGGATTCAGGGAGACCTGAGAGCCCCTTCCGAGGCCTAAAGGGGCTCCAGGAGAGCTGGAGAGGAACTTTGAATGGTCGTGGAGTGACAGGACAAGGGGAAATGGTTTCCCATTGCCAGAGGGCAGGGTTAGATGGGATACTGGGAAGGAATTGGCTGTGAGGGTGGTGAGGCCCTGGCACAGGGTGCCCAGAGAAGCTGTGGGTGGCACATTCCTGGAAGGATGGGGCAGGTGGGACGATAGCAGAAGGTGTCTCTGCCCACGCAAGGGGTGGAATGGGATGAGCTTTAAGTTTCCTTCCACCCCAAACCATTCCACGTTTCCGTGACAACAACGACCCCCGGCTCCCTGTCTCGGGCTTGGGCTCTGGGGCCGCTCCTTCCCGCCCCGCCTGTGCCCACACGCGCCGCCGCCAATCAGCGCCCGCCGCCGGCCGTCACACCAGCCGCGGCGCCTTCCCATTGGCTGGCGTGCCGCTGGTGCGAGCGCGTTTCCACCAATGGGCGCCGCGCCCGCCCCACCGAGCCATGCGGGGAGCGCTGTGATTGGCGGCGGGGCCGGGCGGGGGCGGCTCCGACTGTACCGGTGAGGCGGCGGGCGGGGGGCGGCGGGAGCGGCGGCGGCTCTGGCAGGGACCGAGCGCGGCCCCCATGGAGCTGCTGCGGAAATGGCTCGGCCACCCCGAGGAGATCTACAACATCCTGCGCTTCAAGATGGGCGGCTACCGCGCCGTCATGCCGCGGGTCGACCCGGTGAGCGGGGAAGGATGCGCTGGGTTGCCCCGTCCGTCGGTGCGCGGTGCCCCGGTGGGGCAGCGGGGGGCGGGAGGAGGATGAGGGGGTCCACTGGCATCTCCCGGCGGGGATGCGGCGTTGCCATGGGTGACTGTCTCACGGCCCGTGTCCGTAGGACCGGCCCTGGTGTTACCGGTGAGCAGCATCGACCTGGCTTTGTGCGCCTTGTGCGTGGCCTCGTTGCTTCCCGAGCATCCCCCAGGCTTCGGGCATCCCTTGCACTGCTCGGTGACGGTACCCTGCGAGTATCCCACCGGCTCTATGCATCCCACCGGCTCCGGGTACCCCTAGTATCGCTCCGTGCCTGTCTCGCCTCCGTGCATCCCATCGGCTCCGTGCATCGCACGGCTCCGGTGCTTTCTGCGCATGGCACCGGCTCCGGGCATCCTATACCGGTTTCAGGCTTCCCGTGCATTGCTCTGTGCCAGTACCCTGCGAGCATCCCACCGGCTCCGGGCATCCTCTGCGTTTCTGCGTCCCACCGGCTCCGAGCATGCATTGCATTGATCATTGCCGGTACCCGGCGTGGATCGCACTGACACCGGGTATCGCACAGCCCCCGGGGCTTCCCGAGCATCCCACCGACTTCAGGCTTCCCTTGCACTGCTCGTTGCTGGTACCCAGTGAGCATCCCACCGGCTCAGGGCATCCCCTGCCTTGCTCTGTGCCTGTACCTTGTGTGCATCCTGAACATTCCACCTGTTTCCGCCTTCCCGAGCATTGCTTGGTGCTCGGTACCCGCATCCATGCCACCGGCTCCGAGCATCCCTTACATCGCTCTGTGCCGGTACCCTGCGAGCATCCCACCAGCTCCGGGAGTCCCACAGCCCCGGTGCTACCCGAGCATTCCGCCGGCTTCTGGCTTCCTGTGCATGGCTCAGGAACACCCTGCGTGTATCCCACCGGCAACGAGCGATGCGCTGCGCCGCGCCGGTGCTGCCCGCGCAGGGCATCATCCCCGACCATCGCACAGTCCCGGTACCCTGCGAGCATCCCCCCGTCTCCGTGCATGGCACTGCCCCGGTGCTGCCCGTACATGGCAGCGGCTCTGCCCACGGGACGGGGCGGGTTAAGGGGCGGGTTTGGGGCCGGGGGCGGAGCGGCCGCAGCCCCCCGCCGCCACCGCGCCCCCATGGCGGCCGGGTCGCGGGCCGTGTCCCTGCTTCGTCGGACACTGACCCTCTCCCCGCCGCGGAACCCACCCCGGGCGCCGGGCCGGCGGCGGGGGCAGCAGAGCGCAGTCCCCGCGGCACCCCCGGCCCCCCCGGCCCCCGCTCCGCTGCTCCAACCGGGCCCCCGGGCTCCGCTCTGCCCGCAGGACTCGCTGGGATGTGGCCTCCGCACCTGCTACCGATACCTCAACCAGACCAGCCGCAGCTTCGCCGCCGTCATCCAGGCTCTGGACGGGGAGCTGCGGTGAGTGAGGGGGTCGCTGGGGTTCCGCGGTGGGAGGCTGGGAGGGACCAGTGACACCCCCGGCACTGGGGCTCCCTCGGAGGTGGTGGGTGTGATGCGACCCTGACACCAGGGCTCCCCTGGAGGGGGTAGGGGTGATGCTACCCCAAGTTTGGTGGTTCTTGGGAGGTGATGGGTGAGATGCCTCCAGGTACTGGAGCTCCCTGGGAGGTGGCAGATGCAATGGTACCCCAACACTGGGGCTCCCTGCAAGGTGGTGGGTGTGATACCCCCAGACACTGGGGCTGCCCAGGAGGTGATGGGTGTAATTCTCCTCCCCAGCACTGAGTCTCCCTGTTCGGTGGTGAGTACAGTGCCACCCCAGCACTGGGGGTCCCCAGGAGGTGATGGGTGCAATGCCCCCCAACACTGGGGCTCCCCAGGAGGTGATGGGTGCAATGCCCCCCAACACTGGGGCTCCCCAGGAGGTGATGGGTGCAATGCCCCCCAACACTGGGGCTCCCCGGGAGGTGGTGGGTGTGATGCCCCCCAACACTGGAGCTCCCCAGGAGGTGATGGGTGCAATGCCCCCCAACACTGGGGCTCCCCAGGAGGTGATGGGTGTGATGCCTCCCAACACTGGAGCTCCCCAGGAGGTGGTGGGTGTGATGCCCCCCAACACTGGGGCTCCCCAGGAGGTGGTGGGTGCAATGCCCCCCAACACTGGGGCTCTCCAGGAGGTGGTGAGTACAGTGCCACCCCAGCACTGGAGCTCCCCAGGAGGTGGTGGGTGTGATGCCCCCCAACACTGGGGCTCCCCAGGAGGTGATGGGTGCAATGCCCCCCAACACTGGGGGTCCCCAGGAGGTGGTGGGTGTGATGCCTCCCAGTGTCAGGGTTCCCTGGCAGAGCTGGCAGGAGTTGGTCTGTGCAGTGCCCCCATATGCTCTTTTGCTCTAGGAGAGCTGCTGGGACGTGCTCCCGCTCCCACTGGGAGCTGACCAGACTCACCCGGCTCAGCCCCACCCCGTGCAGCAGGACGTGGGATTTTTCACGTCCGAGCTGGCTGTTCCATATCCCTCCCCAAACTGAGTCCCTGGGCTGAGCAAGCCCTGGGACAGACACTGCAGCTTCCTGCCCAGCAGACTGTTCAACACAGGGCCTGGCCCTGTGCCCTGTGTGACACTGGGAATGTGTCCCAGCAGTGCCAAGGCTGGCACTGGCCTTCAGGGTGGCTGGAGGGAGGAGGTGAGGAAAAACTTGGGGCAGACAAAGGGTCTGGACCCTGCCTGAGAGGGGCTTTTGGAAGCAGCTGCCTCAAAACCTCCACAGTCATTGGAGGGGGATCATTGCATACTTATTTTTTGCTGTGTAAATTTTGCTGCCCTATGCAGGCAAAGCTTCAAATGGGAATAGTAACAGAGGATGCAAAGCTCAGCTGGCTCAGGGCCTCATGCATGGAAATATTCTCTATAAATTCCTTATATTCATATGGTAATTACTGATTCCAGTTTGTAAATCTCCAGTTAATCCCAAGATGGGTTAATCATCAAATTAGGGGGTTCTGTAAGTTGAACCAGACACGTTGCAGCTCTGCTGAGCAGTTGCACCCAAACACTGGGTGACTTGTTGAAATTCTGAGCCCTGGTTTGGCATTTTGGAGTTGCCCCATAGCTGTGTCCAGTGGATATGAAAAGATGCCTGCAGCCTGGTTTACAGGAAAGGCAAAGAAATGCAGTGGTTTTGGCTGGAATTGTGTGGAAAAGTACAAGTGAGGCCAAGAATTAAACTTTTTTTCCATGCTTGGTATATTAGCTAATGCAGAAATTAAGAAAAAAGTGGCCAATTAATAAAACACCATGAAACCTGTTAGCAGTGTCAGTCTGCTGTGTGCTTGCCCTGGTGTTTCTGCAGTTATCTTCTTTGTCTGTCTTTCTTGATCTTTAATCCTTGCCTTGCAGCTTGCTGGGATCAGGAAGGCTTCCTCCCTTCAGGGCACAGAAACTTCTGCCTGGCATCCTAAAAATGCTTTTGCTGGATCTTTGCAACCCAAGACCTTGCAGGGATAGTGGTTGAATTACAGCTGGCTCTGTAGTGGATCAGGGGAAACTCATTTTCAAAGTACAGTAGCTCTGCTGGAGAATTTAGGCACAAAAGAGGGAAATACAAAATAGAGAGGATATAGAAATAGGCAGAGCAGCAACCTTACCAAAGGAATTTATTTTGCTGGATCAAAAAAATGCTTGCATTGATGTTAACCCCATCAGGGCGTTCAGCTGAGCCCCTGTGGTTACAGACATACATCCCAAAAGAACTGCTGGAAAACAGAGAACTGCTGGATGAGTGCATGGGGCAGAGCTTCCCTGGCCAGGCACCCTCTTGGTAGTTGAGCTGAGATGTTTGGTTCCTTCTTGCTTATTGTTTTTGGCCCCATAACCTGCATGTTTTGCTGTCTGGAGCCTTGTCCACCTCATTGCTCCGTGGTTAGGGCGTTGTCTTGGACGGTGGGAGGCTCAAAATTTCAATTTCATTGGCAGCTGAGCCAACATCTCCACTGCTGCTGGTGGAGAGGAGTGTGAGCCAACGTCATAGCTCTTCTCCTGGTGCTGGAGAGGAGGAGAGGGATGCTCCTGCCTTCCCCCACTCCAGCCCTGCAGTTCTCCCTGTCCCTGGAACCCTTCAGGATCCATGCCTGAGGGTTCAGCAGCTTTGGACTGGCAGAGGGTGAATGTGGTGGCAAGGAAAAAGAAGACCTCCTTACTTGGGAAGGAGGGAGCTGTGCCTAGGACAGAGCTGGAGCTTGACTCCTGAGATGATCCAGACTTGCTCTTTGAAGTGGGAGCTTCCAGTTGTGCCCAGTCTAGCCTGACCTTGGAAGTTTCCAGGGATGGGGCATCCAGCACCTCTCTGGACAAATTCTGCCAGAACCTCATCACCCTCACAGTAAAGAATTTCTTCTCAGATTTGCCCAAATTGCCACAGATCTAAATTCAGTATATGATGGAAGGTAGAGATGCAGTTATGCTCTGGATGCAGAAGTGGGGTTAAAGAAGTGTTTTAACTGTGCTGGGCTCTGGAATTACAGCTGGCTCTTCCCTTGGCATGATGCCACCATGAGAGGTGCTTCTGGGATGGCATTTCAGGTTCTGCTCTGCCTTTCTCGGTTTCTGCTGGTGGAAGTTGCTGCTGGAAGTGGGGTGGAGTCCTGGGCACTTACATTCTGTTGGAGGAACCTTTACAACCCAGTGAGAGTGGAAAAACTCAGTTATGCAGAGGAAGAGGAATGAGAGAGCTGCTCACGATCCCACGGATGTGTGGTTTGATGGAGGTGTTGAATACACCTCAGTCAAGAAAAAAAGCCAAATTTAACAGTATTGGCTTTAAGAGCAAGTCAGTTTTTCCTGGATGCTTAATGAGTGCTTGCACATTGTAATCCCAGGAGTACAACACTGTCACCAAGTAATTAGCATTTAAGCAGTCCAAGCAGGTTTCCATTTGTTAATCAGTTAATAAATGCCTCATCTCCTTGATGTATCCCTGTGCTCTTGGAGACCTAGGGATTATTTTGTGTAAATTCTGGAGCTGGAAAAAGTATTTCCTGCATCAGGACTGGTTTTTTTGTTTTGTTTTTTCTTCTGCTGCAGGAATGTGGAGGCAGGGATGGGGAAGGCAGGGAATGGGGAAGGAAGCAGGGATGGGGAAGACAGGGAATGGGGAAGGAAGCAGGGATGGGGAAGACAGGGGCAGTGGGACTGTGAGGGGAAACAGCTTTCCAGCATGTGGGATGCTGGGGGACACATGGATTGGCTTGAATGTCTTGTGCATGGAGATAGAAAATATAAGATATCTGGCTCTCTCTGCCAGTGCTGATGTTCTGTTGCACAGTAAGGCACCCCCTTACTCCCCCCCAGACAGGATAACAGGGTGCTGTGTGCAGAGAAGGGGAAGTGATGGGAAAAGTACAGCTGGTTTTTAACCCTTCCCTGTCTGACATTTGCTTTTTCCACTATGGTGACCTCTGGCTTTGCCCTCTAGGTCTTAGTGAGCCCTGGCCTTGCTTGCAGGGTTGGATCTTCCTGGTCAGGGAGATCACAGGTCTGACCCTTCCCTTCTACACATTTCAGAAAGCCAAAAGCCATGCCATGTTTCTCCTCACAAAGGAAAAAAACTGGCATGCTGAAGTGCTGCTGTCTTCTAAAGTCATCAGTGACCTGGCAGTGCCAGTGTGTGGCATCCTGAGCCTGAAGGGCCTCTGCTGAAGGCTCTGGGGGTCATCTCAGCTGTTTATCCTAGTAAGGGTTTCCTGTTTTTTCTCCCTCCCAGACATGCTGTCTGTATATTCTACCTGGTGCTCCGTGCCATGGACACCATAGAGGATGATATGAGCATCCCCTTGGATGTGAAGGTCCCAATGCTGCACGAGTTCCACTCCTACCTCTACCAGCCAGAGTGGAAGTACACGGAGAGCAAGGAGAAGGACCGGCAGGTGCTGGAAGACTTCCCAACGGTAAGGAATCCTCCTCCTGGCTTCAGCTGCCTTGTGGCACCTTTGGGTGCCTGGTTGTCTCTACACATTATGCCTGCAGAGATTGTTTAGTCCCACAGCTCTTCCTAAGGACTCCATCACCTGCATATGGGGCTGGATGCTGAGCTGGAGTGAGAAATGCAAAATTGTGCAGCTCTGTCTGTGAGCCAGAGGTGATCATCTGTCTGTGCAAAAGTGTCAGCTCTAAAACGTGGCTTTTTGCCTCTTCTGTCTTGTGGAGAGAGGTTTGGGTTTGTTACCCAACACTGTGCATTGCTTGGGTTGGGTGTCCTGTGTCACCTAACAGGCTGGGAGACAAGGAAAGCTTGTCTGGCCCCTGGCTTATGGATGGGCTGGTGTTCACAGTGATCCTGCAGGATCTGCTCTGGGGCTCCAGGAGTCTGTCTACGGATCTTTGATGTGATTGATATAAGGCCAGGCTGGATGGGGCTCTGAGCAGCCTGGTCTAGTGGGAGGTGTCCCTGCCCGTGGCAGGAGATTGGAATCAGATGAGCTTTAAGGTCCCTTGCAACCCAAATCGTTCTATAATTCTATGATACAAGATAAAAACCCCTCACTGTTATTAGTAACAATACTGCCCAAAGTTACTGCTCTAAGGATCCTTCTAAAAGGAAGCCACAGAGAGCCTGTCTCTCCATAGCAAGCCACAGTGTGCTGGGGCCAGTTCTCTGGCCTGGAGGCTGTTGAGAAAGTCTGGCCATGGCCAAACCATTAAACTCTCTCAGCGTGCAGAACATAAAATCACAGAATGGTTTGGGTTGCAAGGGACCTTCAAGCTCATCTCACTCCAACCCCCTGCCATGGGTAGGGACACTGTTCACTAGACCAGGTTGCTCTAAGCCCTGTCCAGCCTGGCTTTGAACTGTGTGTTTTCATCCCAGACTGTCCCTGAGAAGTGGATTTTGGTCCATGTTATATCCCAGGGACTCCCCTGGGGGTTGCCTGGGATCAGAAGCATGTCAGGGGCTCCACCGATGGGGGAGCTGAAGGTCATTCGAGTCCATCCTTAACACTTAAGTTTCTGGTGCAGATGTAGCTGTTGGGCCCTGACTCTGCTGTAGGTGCTGGCCTTTGGTGGATGCTGCAGTTCATTTGTGGCTCATGTCAATCAAGAGTAGCTGGGTTGATTTTTTAGGGTGTTTTTTAAGCCCTCTTTAAGAAAAAGTGTAGTTCTAGGGAGAAGCATCTCAGTTTTCTGAGGAAATTCTGCTTTGTTCACCTTTTACCATTTTAAATCTATTCTGTCCTTTTCAGCCTTTCCCTAGTGGTAGGAATGGGGAAATTGTTTCGGAAAACAGGTGTGGTCTAAGTTTGATGCTCATCCTTGGAACAACAGTGGCTGTGCCTCTCTGGGAAGGGGCAGATGGATTTTTAGGGGATTCTGGATGTGTAGTGACAGATATGGTTGGTATGCCAGTGGCTTGGGGCTTTAGAAAAGCTTTTGAGAGGGTATTTGTGGGCACTTTGTTGCTCACTCTGTTGCTCACTACATGGTCAGGTATGATTTCCATAATCAGATATTTGTAGAATTCTAGAATGGTTTGGGTTGGAAGGGACCTTCAAACTCCTCTCGTTCCAGCTCCTCTGCCACAGGCAGGGACATCTTCCACTAGACCGGGTTGCTCCAAGCCCTGTCCAGCCTGACCTTGAATTTTCTGGGGGCATACACAGCTTCCCTGGGCAACCTCTGGCAGTGCCTCACCATCCTCATAGTAAAAAGCTTCTGACAATATTTGGTAGAGGTGTATTTTCAGGTCGTGCTTCTCTGTGTAGGGAATTGAAGCCACTGAGACAGAAGCAGAGTTGAAATATTTATTTTACAGACAGACAAAGGGCAGGGACATGCCAGCATCCATGGATAGAGCCAGCAGGAAAACCTGGATCTGCAGTGGTGTCAGGGCTGTCATCATTCACACCACTGTCCTTCTTACTGCACACTCACACTGGGCTGGCTGCAGTTACCCTCTGACAGAGAATAAAGCTTAGCACAATAAAATGTGATGCTCCACAGCTTTGGGAAGGGGAGGATGCCCTTTTTAAACTTTTTTTTCAGTGTGAGAGTGATTGAGACATTGCAGGTGTCCCTGCTTGTGGCAGGGGGGTTGGAATTGGATCACCTCTAAGGTCCCTTCCAGCCCAAACCCTTCTGTGATTCCATGTTACAGGACACGCAGAAGAAGGATTTCACACTTCAGCCATTGCTTCATGCCTTCTTTGGGGAAAATGTGCCTTGTGAAGCCAGAGCTGGGAGAGACCTCAGGAGAACAGAGCAACACAAACCTCCCCATTTTTTCTCCATGGCTGATGTGATGGAATGCTCTGAAATTCCAAAAGAAAACAACTCTGTGCACCAAGTGCAGTCAGTTTTGTCCTGCAGCTCCCAGATGATACCAGTCCAAGGCCACAGAGCCTTCCCAGAGATGTTGCTGTGTCTGATCTCCTGCCAGAGACCATCCCATTTAGACTGAGAACAGATTAAGCCTGTGCTCCAAGGACCTCGAAACAGTTCTGGTTGGGGGAGTTGTCCCAGATGTCCAGCCAGGGCAGGATTGGAACCTGATAGACAGGATTTTTCTGATTTCTTAATAAATGTTGAATTCTGCTGTTTTTTTCTGACACTATCTTTTATTTTTTAACCTGTGCTACAGATCTCTATGGAGTTCAGGAACCTGTCAAAGGTCTACCAGGATGTGATTTCAGATATTTGCAACAAGATGGGTTTTGGAATGGCAGAGTTCTTGGAGAAGAAAGTGGACTCTCAGCATGAGTGGGATATGGTAAGTCAGCCTGGACAGAGGAGTGGACTGAACATGAGTAAAATCATGGAATCAGTAAGGTTGGAAAAGCCCTCTAAGATCATCAAGTCAAACCATTA
Organism: Pithys albifrons albifrons; assembly: GCF_047495875.1. Classification (NCBI taxonomy): domain Eukaryota; kingdom Metazoa; phylum Chordata; class Aves; order Passeriformes; family Thamnophilidae; genus Pithys; species Pithys albifrons. The sequence continues at coordinate 451,989 of NC_092459.1, forward strand.
ACCCAGCACTGGCAAGGCCACCACTAAGCCGTGTCCCCAGGTGCCATATTCACACATCTTTGTTACACTTCCAGGTAGGGTCCACCTGTGTCCATGGAAATTGGAGACAGAGCATCTCTGTCTTCTTCCTGTGGGAAGAGGGTTCAGCTGGATGAGGGAGGCTGTGTGGCTGGGGAAGGCATTGAGAGCCTCCTGGTCATGTGAGTGACAAGGAGGATGGTGTGGATTGTTGGTGTTGCCCACCAGCACGTGTTTTGGGTGACTCATCAGCTGTTCCCCCATGGGCAGTTTATTTGGCTGCTGGAGGCTGAATGACACCTTGGTGGGACATCCCTGGTGAGGTGTTTGGGAAAAGGTGTTTTCATGGCAAAACTGAGACAACCCAGGGAGGGCCATGGGAACTTGCATAAAATGAACTGTCAGTTCTTTCTGAGCATAATTTTTGTAAAACTTCCTGTAGCAAACAGGCATCTCTTTGTAACTGCTCCTTTTGTCTTGTTTTTTCCACCCTTTCCAAACCTGGCACCTCACAGTATTGTCACTACGTTGCTGGGCTGGTGGGGATCGGCCTTTCCCGTCTCTTCTCTGCATCAGAGCTGGAAGATTCTATTGTGGGGCAGGACACGGAGCTGGCAAACTCCATGGGCCTCTTCCTACAGAAAACCAACATCATCCGTGACTATCTGGAGGACCAGATGGAAGGAAGGGAGTTCTGGCCCAGAGAGGTGAGGGAAAACTTCACAGAATCACTACTGTTGGCTGTACAGCTCTATAATAACAGTTCTTCTAATGACAACTGGCTGGCAGTTCCACATCTGTCTGCACCTTTTTAGGTACACATGACAGCACAAGGTGATGTCTCCCCAAACTGCCAAGAACCTGTTGAGCAGCTTTATTTACCTCTTTGTTAGTCTGGCTCTAGGAACGAGGGAGGATAAGACTGTGTGAGATCTTGGTCTGCTCCCAAAGGCAGGATCAGCTCTGGCTGTGCCTGACAGATAGATGCTTGTCTACATGCCTTGAGGCCCTCCAAGAATTTTTCTCTCCTTTTTCCATGTGGCTCATCTGTCTCACAGAACACTTCCTGATGTTCAAATGTTCAAGGCCAGGCTGGATGGAGCTTGGAGCAACCTGGTCTGGTTAGTGGGAGGTGTCCCTGCCCATGGCAGGGTGGTTGGAACCAGATGGGCTTTAACATCCCTGCCAAATGAAACCATTCTGTGTCAGCCTGACGTGTGACTCTTCTTTTCCTGAAGAAGATGAGGAGATGAGTTCCTCCTTCTTTACAACCCCTTTGTATCCAGGAAGGTCACCATCACGTGTCCACAGCCTGCTCTTCCTGCTTCTCTTTGTGCTAGTAGTGCTTCAAGGCTCTTGTGGGTCTCTGGTGGTTCTTGTTGCTCTCCCACGCCTCAAGCTGTTACTGATATCTGTCTTGCAACGTGACTGTCCCCTCCAACTCTGAGTCCTTATCTTGGTGTTTAGGTTTGGAGCAGATACGCACAGAAGCTCTCGGACCTTGCCAAGCCGGAGAACATCGAGATGGCCGTGCAGTGTCTGAATGAGCTCATCACCAACGCCCTCCACCACGTCCCGGACGTCCTCACGTACTTATCCCGCCTGAAAAACCAAAGTGTCTTCAACTTCTGTGCTATCCCCCAGGTGAGCTTTGCTTTCAAGTGGTGGTTCATCATCTGCAGCCCAGCTGACGAGAAGCTGGAGGTGAAGGAGCTTATGGATCATGTTGGTTTTGGCCTGTTGTACTCTTCCATCTCTTCCTTCTTTCCTGCTACCTGTTGGTGAGGTTGTGTTCCACTTCACTGTCGTGCCATCGATGTCACTACAGCCAAGGTGACCCCTTGGCAAGTTCCTCACAGTGGAGTAAAGGGTCTTCATGTGTCTCCTTAGGTGATGGCCATTGCCACACTGGCTGCCTGCTACAACAACAAGCAGGTGTTCAGGGGTGTGGTGAAGATCCGCAAGGGACAAGCTGTCACTCTCATGATGGATGCCACAAACATACAAGCTGTCAAAGCCATCATGTACCAGTATGTGGAAGAGGTAGGTTCAGCAGTTGACTTTGAGAGATTTCTGGATGTTCCTGTGCCCATTCTTGGTGTGGAATTGGGAACACATGTGGTGATTCTGTTAATCCTTTCCTTGTATCCTTTATTTTGGTGGTGGCAGGGAATGTGGTTTTGGCCTGGATCAAACAGGGTGTTTGATGTATTCCCATGAACATACCCTTGGTCTGGGCCTGTGTTGAGAAGCAGAGACAGGCCAGTGGCATCCTGGCCTGTGCCAGCAGGACCAGGGCAGTGACTGACCCCCTGTGCTGGACATTGGTGAGGCCATGCCTTGAATCCTGGGGTCATTTTTGGAACCCTCATGACAAGAAAGACATTGAGTGGCTGGAGCCTGTCCAGAGAAGGGAAGAGAGCTGGGGAAAAGTCTGGAGCACAAGAAGTGGCAGTGGCTGAGGGTGCTGAGGAGGGATCAGCCTGGAGAAGAGGAGCCAGAGGGGGCACCTTCTCACTCCCAGCTTCATGGTCCTGCAGAGGTTAAAAGTGAAGGATCAAGTGGTGGGTGGAAGAAACCACCCCGCTCCCCAAAAACCAAATCCAGTGAGGGCTGTTAAATAAGATGATGTAATTTCTGCACCAGGGAGACCCCAAACCAGGGGTTATTAGACCTCCCCTTGTGGACTGGCCAATCCCATGGCAAGGAATGGTGACACCGCAGCAGCTTGGCCCAGAAAAAGTCTCTGTGCCCACCTTTCTAAGACTAATGCAGACAAGTATCCCAAATGCTGTGGGATTTGAAGAGAAAATCCCAAACACCATGGTATGGTCTGAGGAAGGTGTTTATTTCCAGGGAGTCACACACTGGGGTGTCCCCTCTGGTTTGAGATGGGCTGCAGGATGTTGGTAGGGAGTGAGGATTGCAGGGTGAGAACCACTGGTCCCACTAACAGGTGCTTGAGGGATCCATGTGGTCCATGTAACATCATGGGGTGCCCTCAAGAGGCAGCTTGGCTTAGTGCACTTCCCAAGGGAGACTGGCCTGGACCCATCCAGGCATCCTTTGCTCCATGGCAGTCCACCACCGAGGTTGCTCTCAAGGACACAGTGGCCCTTAAGCCTTCCTCTTCCTACCACTATTCCCATTTCTCCCCTCAACTTCGCATGGAAAGCATAACTCCTCCTTCCTCCTTCTCTAGATCTACCAGAAGATCCCAAGCACAGACCCATCCTCCAACAAGACACAGCAGGTCATCGCCTCCATCCGCGCCATGAGCTTGCCCGGCAGCTCCATGGCATCCCGGCACCACTATTCCCCCATCTACCTGTCCTGTGCCATGCTCCTGGCAGCCCTGAGCTGGCAGTACCTCAGCACCCTCTCCAAGGCCACTGAGGAGTACGTCCAGGCGGGAGAGAACTGATGGGCAGTGGGCGGGCAGGGGGGAGAGATGACTGGCAGGTGGGCAGCACAGGCAGGAGGCTCCTCGTCCCCTGCCATGGGGATGGCCAGGCCCTGGGCACCGGGAATGGGACGAGGATGGGACGCCCCGATGAGCTGCAGCCCTGGGGTGACAGTGTGGCATTGCTGGACTCCATCCTCACCGCCCTTGCCAGCTGCTTGGATGGTTACAAATGCTAATTGGAGTAATCCTGTTTAGGGCTGAGGATTTTTTTCCCCATCCTTTCCTGTTGGATGGTTTTACCTGAGTTTGTTCTTTTTTCTTTTTTTTTCCTGTTAGGATGGTTTGAAATAGAAACTCCAGTGGCTTCTTTACTTCCTTGAGATTTGAGGCATCTTTTTCAGCTCAGACCTGAGCAAAACCCTGAGGGTTTTGCCTCCCTTTCTTAGGCAGCCTTTTGCCCATCACCTCTGGTACCTGCTCCGTGCTGGAAGGACGCTGCTTCAGTTGGGAGAGCAACATGCTTTCTTACCCAGGGAATAAGCTCTGGCCACCTTCTGGCCCTCAGCCCAGGTTGACAATCCTGCAGCCTGGAAACAGGCAGAGGCAGTAATCCCATTCCTGTTGTGCTGAAGGATGCTGAAAGAAGCCTTTTTAATGTTGAATAGGAGATGGGATGCTCTGTCCACTTTAACGTGCCCCGAGCTGAAAGGCAGCCGTGCAGCTCCCTGCCCTGTGACAGATGACCCCTGCACTGGCAAAGCCTTGTCTTGGCACGGGGGAGGTGCTTATAATGAGGAAGGAGGTACCGGAATGGCCCTTAGCTCATAACCCCAGGCCTGACTCCAGTTAGATCTGGGCTCTGCACTTCCCCAGCCGGAGGGGATGGGTGGTGGTGGCAGGGGAGTTAGTCTGCACCCTGCTGTCCCTCATGGGTTACTTTTTTGGGGTTGGGCATTGGCCACTCTGAAGGGCAGCAGTGATCCCTGCCATGGGCTGGGAGAGCTGGAGAGCCACCAAGGGTGGGGGGACCAGGGCAGGTTTCCCTGGTCTACTTGGCTCTAGCTTTGGGATGGTGCTTTGGGTTACACTGATGTGGGAACTGGAGGAGGATGGTCTGCAACACACATCAGGCTGGACTTAAAAGAGGAAACAACAGTTCAAAGGCAAGTCCTGTTTTCCTGGGGTGGACAGTTGTTTTCAAGGTCCCTACCCACCCCCCTCAAATGCTGCTGTGCTCTTGTGAAGGGAAGGAGTGCCCTTGTCCTGGTACAGGACAGAGCTACCAGGGACATTTTGGTGGCCTTTGCAAGGCCCAGCCCCTGTGGCCAAGGCTGTTCAAAAGGAGAACCCCAACTCCACAGGTACCAATGCAGATTAAGTTTTAAGCTGTTCTAAAGAAACTTGCGGTGGCTCTCTTTGTGCAGCTTCCCGTCTTGTTGAAATTAAAAGTTTTCTTTGGGAAAGAAAGTGTTGGAACTTTTTTTTCCTGGCTGTCGTTTCTTTTACACCAGTCATTCCCCACAGAAGTACAAGCCCTCAGCTCAGAGGCAATTCCATGGTGCCAGCTCAGGGTATCCCAGTACAGCGCTGTGTGCCAGACACAAAGGAAGAACTTTAACCAGGGTGACAGCTGAGGGGCAGTAAATAGCCCTGAAAGGAGCTTGCCCAGCAGGCAGCAGGAGTGGTGGCACAGCTCCAGTGCCTTGGTTGCATCCTCCTCCTCAAGGGATGCTGGGCACAGCCTGGCTGCCCCCAGATCCAGGCTGAAGCACGTTCTCCATCACCAGCACAAACCCCAGGTAGTGGCCATCACCAGAAAGGCCAGAGGACAGGGCTGGGATTGACCACACTTGTGTAAGGACATGCAGGTGAGTCTCCCTTTCTGCTCTGCTCTGGTGGGACCCCACCTGCAGAGCTGCTTTCAGCTCTTGGTCCCAGCATCAGAATGACGTGGAGCTGCTGGAGTGAGTCCAGAGGCAGCCACGAAGATGCTGTGAGGGTGGAGCCCCTTTGCTCTGGAGCCAGGCTGGGAGAACTGGGAACACCTGGAGAACAGAAGGCTCCAGGGAGACCTGAGAATCCCTTCCAGTGCCTAAAGGGGCTCCAAGACTGCTGGAGAGGGACTTGGGACAAGAGCCTTGAGTGACAGGACAAAGGGGACTGGCTTCCCACTGCCAGAGGACAGGGTTAGATGGGATATTGGGAAGAAATTCTTTGTAAGGGTGGTGAGGCCCTGGCACAGGTTGCCCAGAGAAGCTGTGGCTGCCCCATCCCTGGAAGTGCAAGGCCAGGCTGGAAAGGGCTTGGAGCAACCTGGTCTAGTGGAAGATGTCCCTGCCCATGGCAGGCAGGGACTTGGAACTGAATGATCCTTAAGGTCCCTTCCAACCCAAACCATTGACAGAATGGTCTCACCTGCTTGCACACCAGACAATAATTTGAAGTGGTTGGAAGTCAAGCTGAAGCAACCAGGGGCCAGGAGACAAGACAATGGAGAAATCATTTATTGGCACGGTTGTTCCAGCCACATACAGCACAGCTCTGACTCACTGGTGTCTGAGTAAGCAGAGGTAAGGGGCTATTTTACAGTGCAGGGGAGAGGCTGCTTCATGTGTTTCAGCCTGTAGCCTCAGCTCAGTAATATACTTCTTGCTTTAAAATTAAAAAAAAAGCTCTTTTATTATATTAGTGTTGGCAAATCATGTGACTCCTCCTACACAACTTTTACACCCCCCAGTAACAAAAATAAGGTTTTTTAATTCCTTAATGCCTGTGGCTCAAGAAAAAAAAAGCTTCAACTGTGTGCACGTCAGTGAGACACCTCCAAGCATCTGCATGAGCTCCCTGCAGCAGACTTGGGGGCCACCCCTCAGGTCAGCATTCAGACCTGCAGCCCCAGACCACCCCAATTCTGAATGCTGCACCCTTGCCCAGGCATGACCTGCTGCACACACCAAGCTGCCCAGCCAGGATATAAAGTGGTCTGCCCTTTCCAGCATCCTCCTAGATGCTGGCAGGATATTGGATCAAAGGCTCATGGAGCTCCAGCTAGGCCCTTTCCCAGGATCAAAAACCCCAGACTACAGCAGATAAAAAAGCAAATGAACAGTTCAAGAAGTGGTTTAAAAAGCAGAGTGGATGGAGCAAAGCAAACGATGCACAAAGGACTTGGTGCAGGCAGCTCTGGCCAGGGCCAGCCCTACATCAAGTTTCTCAGTATTCTGTCACTAATAGGTCTCAGTTCAGCCAATTCAAGGCACACACTTATATTCCCTGCTTGTTTTGGGTCCCTCAGTCAGACCAACACAGCCAGGGGTGCACAAATTCCCCCTGGCATGGCGTTCCAGCAGGATCCATCTCTGCTCCCCCAGCAAGTCCCTAATTCCAGCTACGGCTTCCTGCCCTCCCAGTAACAAACTGGGCTGGAATTGGTCCAGGCTAACCAAACACCAAGAGGCCTGCGAGCTCTCCAGCAGTCCTTTGAGCAGGGAATGCCCCACGGCTGCACCCCACCAGGAGCAGAAGGTTGGTGGAGCAGTTCCAGCTCCGATGTACAATTAAAAAAAAACACAACCCCCCCCCAAAATTGAAAAATAACAAAACAAAAAAAAAAAAGAAAAAAAAGAAAAGATAAAAAGCTTTAATAAAGTAATCTCAACTATAGTCTCTTGGAAGAGGGGGTCTCTGCACCCAACCCACTATCAGTTAAAAGCATCAGGGACTCAGGATTATCTGTGGTTTGGTCAGTTACATCCTCTTCCAGTACTGCTCCGTCCTGGGGATGCCGGCCACAACCTCAGACTCGATGCCGCAGTGGTCCTCCCCTCGGAGGATTTTGAAGAAGCCTGGAAGCACACAAAGAGCAAAACTCAACCTCCCCATCACACCAAGGAGGATGGGGTGGGGGTTCCCTGCGGTGCCTCACCGTTGTCCCCCCAGTCGGTGTTCCAGGAGTTGGCGACCAGCCAGTACGGGGTGTCGTTCTCCACACCCCAGCCCAGGATCCGGATGGCGTGGCCTCCAACCTGCTCTCCGGACACATGCTGGTACACCCCTGCAAGGCAACAACACCAACATGTCCATGGGCATCGTGTCTCCACACCACAGAGCACTGACAACTTATGGGACACCTGATCTGGTGACACAGAGTAGCTGAGATGAAGCTTTTGGTTAAATGTGAACTGGAAACTTAAAGAGCCTGGAGGAAGGAATTTTATATGGGGACACAGTGGCAAGACAGAATTGTTTTCATTACAAGAGAGATTTAGTTTGGGTGTCAGGAGGTAATTCTTGGCTGTGAGGGTGGTGAGACCCTGGCACAGGTTGCCAAGAGAAGCTGTGGCTGCCCCATCGCTGGAAGTGTCCAAGGCCAGGTTGGATGGGCTTGGAACAACCTGGCCTAGTGGAAGGTGTCCCTGCCCGCAGCAGGGGGGTGGAACTGGATGAGCTTTAAAGGTCCCTTCCAACCTAAACTGTTCAGTGACTGATCTCAACACCAGCTCAGCACACAGGACACTCAGCAAGAGGCCCAAAAGCAGTTCAGAACAAGTAATTGCAGTCCTTCTGCCAGGGTTTTACCTAAAATCTGGGCTATTGTTCTCAGCTGGAATTTGGGGTGGTCTCTATTGAGGTTCCCTCCCTGATCCAGTCCAAAGCACCCCCTTGCTATAAACCAGCGGATACAGGAGACAGCACCTGCCCATAGTCTTGCCACACCAGATCCTCAAGTGAAAGCTTGAGATCAACTTTCAGACTTGAGCAGAGGGACGAGGGCCACACAGACAGAACCTCTGGATGAAGTAGGGAACAGGGCTCCCCACAGCCTCAGTGCTGGTGCTCACCAGACTTGTACATCAGGAAATCCTCATAGACAATAAAAGCTCCTTCCACTGGGCCGTTCTTGTAGATCTCAGCCATGATTTCCTTCTCACTGCGAGGGACGCCATAGGATGTGATGCCTAGGGAAGAAAAAATTCCCATCATTAGGACCCCATTGTCAGGCCACACAGGGATTGGATGGCTTGACTGAGGCTGCAAGAGGCCTTTTCTACTTAAATTCAGGTTGAATTCAAACCCAGCTGCTCCAGAGACACTGACACAGTCAGGCAGGAAAAGTGGGCTCCAGATACCCCTCTTTTACAGGGAATTATTTCATCCCAGTCCTATTCTGTACCCAGACCTATTCCATAGGGAAGGGGAATTTTCCCCCTGTACATCCTCAGCAAACACTCCAAATGAACTGAGGCTAAAACAAATCTGGATTATCCTAAACATACAGGGCTGGATACTGCCAAGGAGTCAGAAGGAGGTGGCTTTGACACCAGACAGGGCTCAGCACCAGCCACGTGCACCATGAGGGACTCAAATCATTTTCCCCATCTCAGCTGAGTCTCAGCAAATACAAACTGTGCCATCTGCCAGGCAGACGTTTTGCTCCAGGACCACCAGACCCGAGGCCCCAGGGACAAAGCCCAGAACACAACCACTGTAACCCAGCCTAGGAATAGGTTCAACCCTGCCAACCCCACCAAGCTGTCATGAGGAGCAGCTCTGGAGCTGTGCTGGAGGTCACCTCTCTCACCATAGTGCTTGTCCTCCTTGTAAGAGGGCGAGTATCCAGGTTCACAGTGCCGGCTGCATCTTGGGGTTCCTCCTCCTTCCCCGGTGCAGGGGGGCCGGGAGCCATTGACGTGGTGCTCGCAGGGTGGGATGGAGTAGGGACGGCAGCCTGTCAAGGACAGGGGTGACATGAACTGGCTGTCCCCAAAAATCCCCACAGCCACACTGGAGAAGACACCAGATGCCCCAAGAAAGGACCTTTCTGACCCAGGAATCCCACAGATCAGTGGGGTGCAGGGCCCTGTAGGTTTCCCCTGCCAGATGGGCAATCCCCAGACAGTCCATTCCTGGGTTTCCTTCTGGACTTGCTTCCCACCTGCCTCTTGACAATGAGATGGAAAAGATGGAAACATGATGGGAACGTGGCCGTGCTAGGAGGAGGCAGAAGTTTCCATTCAGGAAGCTACTTTTTGAAGGGGAAAAGTGTCAGGAGACTCCTGACCTCACCCAAAACACACTGATTGGTCCAAAACCAGCAACAACAGAAAACTCACAGCCTGATTTATTCCTGCTATGGAAGCAGGAGCCTTGTAGGATTTTTAACAGCTACTGGCTTCCTTCCCAGAAGCGTGTCCAGCTTTCAGGTGCTGTCCAGGGACCCTTGTCCCAAAGGAGTGACCTGAAGGAACCACAGGGACAGGAGCATCCAGCTGCTGGCAAGAGGTGCTCGAGTTGAGCCCAGAGCTGAAGGAGGGAGTAGCCACAAGGATGCAGACCAGGACAGAAGCACCTTGAAGGACATGCACCTTAACCAAGCAGAGATGCTCCTCTTTGCTTTCCCAAGGGTATCTAGCAGGACTTACCCACATGGGAATCGTAGAGACCCCCCGACACGAGGCCCCTCTCTGTCCAGTACCTCCATGCACCAGAGGGGTAACCACCATTGCACCTGGAGAAAGAGGCAGCAGTTCCAACCCCAGCCTGCTCTGAGCCATCCCATTTTGGGGGAGGCAGAGGAATGGAGCCAGACTGGGTGGCTGAAGGAAAAGTTTTGGGCATCCTGAACCTTTTCTTAGTCTGTTCCTGCCTTCCCCAGGACTTGTCTGGAGACACCAAAGCCTCAGGCAAGGAGTTCAGTGCCCTGACACCTCCAAATCCCAAAGTGCCTCCTCAGCAGGTCCTTGACCAACTTCTGCTGCCAGGACTTTGAGACCCAACTCCCTACCCTACACTCTGCAATCAGAAAAGCCACAGACAAAAGGCCTGTGGCTGAAAACTGAGGATCTGGAACTATGAAAAGATTCCTCCCTTGGCTTTGGTAACTGCCAGCTCTGCATGGGGGAGCATCTCTGTGTGCTTGCCCTCCCTCCACCAGCCATCATCATCCACTATGCTGGGGGAAGGATGTGTTGAAGAGGGACTTTCAATCCATGAATCACTTCTAACCCCACCTAACTCCAGCACTCACAGCACAAACCTCTAGTGGAGCTTCCTGCTCAACAGAGAGACCAGAAAGACAGAAGTGAGGCAATCAGCATCTCCAGGGTGTGTCCCAGCTCCTCCCACCCCCTTTCCAAGTGCACAAGGACCAGGAGCAGCTCACCCCATGCCACACTCGAAGCCACAGCACGACAGCAAGTCCTCAGCAGAGACCTCCACACTGACTTTGGCGTTCGTGTGAACACAGATTCGGTCTGAAATCGCTTCTACGGCGCCAAAAGCCTGTGGGCAGCCCCAAAACACCATTAGAGCTGGCCATGGGAGAGAAACCAGGACAGCTCCTGCCAAGGAATGCAGCAGGCATGGGCCTGGCTGGGAGAAGACACTGAAGAGATCAGACATTGCAGGACCCTCATTCCCTCACAAAGGCAGCAAAGCTGCTCTGAGGGCTGGACCCCTTTGCTCTGCAGACAGGCTGGGAGAGCTTGGGGGGTTCACCTGAAGAAGAGAAGGGTCAAGGGAGACTTGAGAGCCTCTTCCTGTGCCTAAAGGGGCTCCAAGAGAGCTAGAGAGGGACTTTGGACAAGAAATTGAAGTGACAGCACAAGGGGGAATGACTTCCCACTGCAAGAGGGCAGAGTTAGATGGGATAGTAGGAAGAAATTCTACCCTGTGAGGGTGGTGAGGCCCTGGCACAGGCTGCCCAGAGCTGCAGCTGTCTCATCCCTAGAAGTGTTCCAGGCCAGGTTGGATGGAGCTTGGAGCAACTTGGTCCAGTGGAACATGTCCCCAACCACAGCAGAGGGGTTAGAAATGGATGAGCTTTAATGTCACTTCCCACCCAAACCATTCTGTGATTCTATGACTTGCACAGTTCAGCAGCAAACTCAACAGCATGGGTTTTGTCCAGCAAACTGTATTAACACGATCTTAAACTGCTCATGTTCTTACCCAGCAGGAGCCACAGGAGCCCTGGTCTCTTATCTCACTGATGGTGGGACAGTTGGGCCACTGTGTCCGTGAGTCGAAGTTATCAGGCAGCTCCATGTCTGCAGCAAAGTCTACCCTGCGAGTGACAAGAGGGAAGCCCCGTCACAGGAACACCAGTGTAACAGGACTGGGTGCACTGGACTCTTCAGCCACCTCTGAAGGTGACCTGGAGGATAAGGGCTCTTGTTGTTTGCTTGCTGAAGGAGCGTAAATAATTCTGACGTCCTCCACGTGTTCAGTTTCAAGGGTAACAGATTGCACAACTGGTCAGGTATCTGGCAGGACACAGGATGGATGTTCCCCCCATGCATGCACCATGCCTAATTCCATGCATGATGTCCACCAGGCTGCACCCATGGGAATACTGCTCACAGTCTGCCAGGACAGGCCCCCACCCACTCCAGACACATGTGGAGGACCCACAAAAGGTTTTAGAGGGGCGTCACCTTCTTCTCCCAGCACTCACCTCTCAGGAAGCTTGGGCCCACCCAGGAAGGTGCCACAGAGCTTCTTCACATAGCTCATGTCAGCATTGTGGAAGTTGTGCCCTGCCTGGGAAAAGACACACAGAAATGGGACACAACTCTTCACAACCACCAAGCACATTGCTGGGACCAGCCTGCTGCTCCAGAGCTCCCTGAATCCCAGCCAGAGGCTGACACTTGCTGTAAAACCCAGGGGTCAAGAGCCAACTACCCACAGACACAGAACACAGCCCCTTCCAGGATCAACCCATCATGACCAGTAAGGTCCATCTCAAGGCTTTGGCCACAGCAAACTGGGCAAGGAGGGTTTGGACAGGTCACCAATAGCGCTGGACACTCGCTGCTTGTTGCCAGCCTCCTGCACAGTTTCTTCCCCTGACATTGCTCCTATTTCACAAACCCATCAGTGCTCTGCTCCAAAGAGGAGAAGCTCTAGTTACTGTCACTCCAGGAATTCCCAACAGCATCACCTCACTGGAAAACTCAGCTGGGACCAAGACTTTGATGTCACCACTGTGGTGAGGCTCCCAAAGCTCAGCCACTGAATCCCACAAAGAGACTATTAGCAGTGTACCCAAAAAGCCACCCCCAAAATCAACCCAGTACTCACCTTCCAGGTGGTGTTGAGCTTGTTTATGTGGTTGACCAAGTCACTGGAGAGAGGAGGGTAGTAAGGAATGCTGCGAGCATTGGCAAAGGCCACCAGGACACACAGGATGGACACGGACGGCCACATCTTGGCTACAGAATGGGACACTCCACCTGCAGCCACATTGGAGCATCACTGTAAACTTCCCATGGTGGCCTTGGACTGCAAGCAAGGCTGAAGGACCATCACAGCAACACATGGGAGGATAAAATATGTGGCTGCACCGGGTCCCTCTGTATCCCCAATTACCCCAAAGGTCAGGAGAGACACAGGAACAGAGAAATAACCACCCCCTCCTGCAGCTCAGGAGAAATCATACAAGGCAACACTGTTTGTTGACCACTGCAGGATTAGCAGCAGCAGGAAAACACTTTTTGAAGCAGATCCAAGGGATTTGGAGGGTATTAAAACCTGTGTTTACACTTCCACAAAAATGGAGAATAAGGACTAGGAGAGGGAGGAAGTGACATCTCACCTCCATGACAAACCACAGGCAGGGCTGCAGCCCTGGGGACCTGCTGACCCCTGGTCCTACTGCAGTGCTCTTCCTGATAAAGATACCACTCCAAATCACATTTTTGGACTTTATGGCCTCATTTTGGCCAGCCTGTTGCCATGGGGACCCTGATGGGGTCAGAGCCCCAGGTGTGACCCCCCGCCCATGCAGGAGGGGGTCCACATGCACTGGAGTTGCCTGTGGCTGCTACTGTGCTGTGGCTGTGCTGCTGCCCCCCTGCTCCCCTCCCAGGGAGATGCAGGGCACCAGGAAAGTCCCAATTTGGGGAAGAGAGACACAGGGGAAATCCAAGAGCATGAAAGACTGGACCACAGCCTCCCCTGAAGGAGCACACCCACCCAAAGGTCCTGCAGGGCTTGGTGATGTCTCTGTTCTCCTGCCTCCTTTAATGTAATTCCCATCCAATTGCCCAACTCCAATTTAACCCCAAACCAGCAACTTTTGCTTGTTCCACATCCCCACACCTGACTCAGACACATGACCAGGCCACAAGCTCCTCTATTTCTACATACACACCGGGGCACCCTCCTTCTCCTCCTCCAAACTCTGAGCTCCCTCCCACCACCTCCCACACCCACCTCCACGTTTTCCAAGCCTGCTGAGCAACCCAAGACCTCGGATACTCCACAACAGAGACATTCAGGCTTTAATTCCTGCTCAGCAAGCTGAATGTGTAATCACCTTTGCAAGCCTGGGCTTAAACTGGCCCCGCAGCTCCTGCCAGCAGCTCTCCAGCCCCACGGCGGCAGAGCTGGATGGGCAGGGGATGGGGATGGGAGACTCACACACATCTCCATGCCGGCTGCTTCCACCCACTCACAGCCAAGTTTAGCCTTTCCAGAGAAGAAAACCCAGCAGGAGTGTCCTACTTTCTGTAAGCAACAAGCTCACTGTATAAAGGGGCTTTCTTTCCTTCCTCCCTCCTACTGCCATCATTTATTTAAGTTCCTCCCCACCCCCCTGACTTTTCTGTGCTTTCAGAAGGATGCTCAGCAAAACAACTAAGCTGAGTTTCAAGAGCACATGGGTGCTCCTACCCCGAAATCTCACCCCTCTGAAGTGGTTTCATGCCTATTTGCTTGTTCAGAGGTTTCTCCAGGCAAGGGACTTGCTGGCATTCCCAGTGTCCCCACCGTGCTGCTCTGCTTGCACAGCAGGAAGGAGGTTACACCCAGAGAAACAAATACACATTTCTAAGACCCCTGTGGGTTTTGCCATGTGCCCCTTCAACATGGCCATGGGAAGATCACAGGGGACCAGCCTGAGCTGAAGCACCTTTTAATGAAAAATCTTAAAAAAACCACAAACAACAAAATGCACACACAAAAAAGTATCCAACCCCAAAAAACCCTCTGGACTTCCTGCAGTCAGCTTTGTTTTTTCAGTAGCACAGGAAAGAGGCGTTTTTGAGGCCAGAAGCCACACGAGAGACACTTTTCTTTTCAGCAGGTTGCTTGTAAATTTGCTGACAGACTGAAACCCCCCGCAAGGCATCGAGAAGCTGCTCACACTCAGCTTTTGAGGGACAGACACATCTCACATCCTCGGGTTACCAGACCACACTCCAGGCAACCTGAAACCAAACTGAAAATAGAGCCCTGCAGTTTCCCCTCGACTGCTGCTTTGCATCTGCCCCATGGCATGGCCCAGGGCCAGCAAACCCAGCAAACCAACAGCTGGGAGCCCCTGGCTTCAGCAAACAAACCTCCTGCCAAGCCTCCCGTGGGCACGGAGCCTCCCTGCAGGCCATGAGATAGGTTGAGTTGCTCAGCCTGGAGAAGAGAACGCTCTGGGGAGACATGAGAGCCCTGCCAGTGCCTCCAAGAGAGCTGGAGAGGCACTTTGGGCAAGGGCATGGATGGAAAGGACAAGGGAGAACGGCTTCAAACTCACAGAGGGCAGGGTTAGATGGGATATTGTGCAGAAATTCCTCCCTGTGAGGGTGGGGAGGCCCTGGCACAGGCTGCTCAGAGAAACTGTGGCTGCCCCAGCCCTAGAAACATTCAAGGTCAGGTTGGATGGGGGCTCTGAGCAACCCGATATATAGTTAAAGATGTCACTTCTCATTGCATTAGGGTTGGACTAAATGACCTTTAAACATTCCTTCCAACCCAAACCTTTCTGTTATTCTCTGAGGTCTCCTTTGGCCCTGAAGTTTGGGGGGAGAGCTGACACTCTCAGCTGGCTGGCATGGAATATCCCAACATCTGGCTGGAAAAGAAAGGGGAAATCCTTGATCTCGTGGGATTTCTCCCTCCCTAACCCCCCTCTGGCTCCTCCCTGGCTTGAGCCAGTGCCCTGCATGCAGCACATCTATAAATAGGACAACACAGGCACGGGACTGGCAGGATGGACTCCCATCCACACTGGGTCATGCGCAGCTGGGGCAACAGTGACGCCAGAGACACCACAGCAAGAACAAGCTGCTGCTTTCCACCATCACCCCCCTTTCCCAGCTGATCTGCAAGAGCTTCCTGAGGCAGCTTTATCAGGCACGTGCTTCCCCCCCACCTCTATCTCCTCCACACAAACCTCCTCCTCCCACTAAAACTCCACCACTGTTTCAAATACCAGAGGAGCAGCCCCAAACCCAGAGCTGCATAACAGCTGCTGCACCCCACAGATATCTGCTCTTCTTCATGCACAGTGAACAGGTCAGAGGAGTTGCTCCAGCAAACCCAGGAGATCCCTTCTCTTCACAACCCTCCCACAACACTGGAAATGCCTTGCAGCTCCAGGACAACCCCAGTTAAGGCTGTTTCCACGGGTCACATCCCACCACAGCTCACTGGCTTGAAAACAAACCAAGGCTGTTGGACCTCTTTGGACACGGCAGCTTCACCCTGGAAAACTCCCCAGGTGGCAGGAGGATGTTTGGGGCTTGCAAAGAGCCCTCCAAGGTGCTTCACCTCCTCCCGGGCTGCAGCCCCAGGAGCAGTGAGACCCCCTGCTTTGGGATCCAGAACTGCTAATGCCAGTTCTTGAAGGATGAGCAAAAAATAACCACCCACCAGCAGCAGACCTGACCCTGGGCAGGAGGCTCACAATTCAGCCAGCTGGTTGCTTACAAAAGAGGAAATTTGGGCCACCTGAGTGCAGCCCTTGAGCCCCTTCTCCCAGGCAGTGAGGAGGAAGCACTGAGGCTGAAGGATCTCTGGCATGAGCTGCTCAGAGCAGCTGCAACCTGAGAGGGAGGAGAGTATCTAAAAGGATATGGCTGTGCTGGTGCTGCAGAATCCACCCACATCCCTCTGCGCTGTCGCAGAGGAGGAGGGAAGGAGGAGACACCACCCAGGTGCCTTCTCCATCCCTTTCAACCAGGTCTGGGAGCTAGGGCAGTTCCCTGCCTGCTTTCCCTGGGACAGGGACCATATTATTCCAGACATCAGCTATTTGGACCACGTTATTCCAGCCATCAGCAGGATCCCACACAGCATCCAGGAGAGGTGCACAGAGCCCACAACAGCAAATCCCTTCGTTGCTGCAGAGTCACACCACGGAGGTCTTCAAATCACCCCAAAATCAAAGCCCACAAGTGCCTGTTAACTTTTTCTAAGAAAACAACAACCCAACCCCAAAACCGGCTATTCCAAGCCCAGCTCACATGACTCAGCTGAGGCAGGTCAGACCATGAGATAATTCACAGCCCTGAAGCATCTCAGCTTCTTCACTGTCTGGGCCAAACCCCTGCAGGCACAGAGGCACTCACACACCCTTCTCCAAGGGTCTGAGGAAGATAAAAGCTGTCCCACCTTAATTCTAAAACACTTCCCTGCCCCTCCAGGGCCATGGGCGCCCCTCCAGGGTGAGGGGTGGCTCAGCAAAGCCCAAGTCATGTGTCTTCCTCAGCACCTGCCCTTTGCCCAGGCCGGGCTTTGTTCTTTGTTCTCTTTGCCAGGGTTTGTCAGTGACTCCAAGCCACAACAAAGCAAAGCCTTTAAGGGCACGATCCAGCTCAGCTTGCTGTGCTGCCAGGTGAGCTTGGCAGCACCAAACCCGTGGCCTGGTGACTTCATTACAGCTCTCACTGCCCTGTCAGAGCTTAAATGCTCTTTTTCTTTAAGAAAAAACATGAGGCACTCTTCCCCACACTTATTCCTTTGCAGCAAAGCCAGATCACAAGCACAGGTAGGGTAACAGAATCCCAGAAAGGTCTGGCTTGGAAGGGATGCTAAAGACCATTTAATTCCAAACCTACTAGACCAGGTTGTTCAGTATCTGGCAAAGTAAATCCATCCTGAAAAGAGCTGCAGTGCCCAACTCTACAGCTTCCTGGCACAGAAAGCACAAGATTCCTCCCAAAAAGAGCAGCACTGATTTTTTCTTCCTCTTCTTACAGTTCAATCACTAAACCAGAGTCTTGCACAAGACCCCAGACACAACGCTACGGAAATCCCTTCCCTTCACCCGCAGCCTGCAGGGAAATGCCCGAAGGAAGCGATCTTTGCTCTCTCACGCCTGCAGAGCATCCCCGAGACGGGAATACAGGGATAAGAGATTTATTCCAGGCCAGAGAGACGCATGGCAGCTTCTCCAGCGCCACTGCCCAGCCACGGTCCTGGTCCAGACCCAGGCTGGGCTGTGATCACGGGATGTTCCCAGGGTGCCAAACCGACCTCAGCGTCAGCTGACAAGCAGGGCTGCGGTGTTTCCCCCTGCTGTTATTACAAAAACAACCTTTCCACTCCTTTCCCGTGACCCCCTGAAGGTTTGCCGACTTTCGACGGTTCATGGCATTTTCCCTGCAACAATCCGCACCCTGGAGCGGCAGCGCAACCCCCTCCCGCATCCCGCAACCTCATCCGCTCCCGCGCCAGCCACAGACAACCCCCCCAAAACAAAACGCCACTGGAAAAAGCGGGAGGCGCTGCTGTTTTCCCCACGGGTGTCCCGCAGCCCCCACGGAGCCGTGGAAAGGGGGTGCCGCATCCCCGCCGCCCCACGGGCGTCCCCCGCCCCGCAGCATCCCCTCCCCTTACCGGTCCCCGCCGCCGCGCCCGCGCCCCGCTGCGCCCCTTACGCGGCTCCCCGGCCCGGCCCCCGCGGGACTCACCGCCCCGCACAGCCCCGCACGGCCCCCGAGCCCTCGGTAGCCTCGGCCGGGGCAGCTCCCGGCGGCTGAGTCACCCCGACGGGCCCGCCCCCGCCGTGACAGCATCCTGCGGGCTGCCCGCCTCCCGCCCGCCCCGCTGCCTGTGTGCCACCCTCCTCCTGCCTGTTTTCCTCCAGCTGCCTGTTCCTCTCCCGCTGGCACTTGCCTGCATCCCTCCTCAATCCCGCCGGCATCCCGTCTCCATCCTGCCTGCATCCCCGCTCCTGCCTGTTTCTGTCCTCCCGACGGCCTCTATGCCATCTGGTTTTCCTCTTCTAATCTGCCTGCAGCCCTTCTGCAGCCTGCCTGTGACCTCAGTCCTGCTGGCATCCCACGCTCTGCCATCCTGGCTCCATCCCTTCTCCTGCCTGTTTCTGTCCTCCTGCCTCCATGCCACCTAGTTTCCCTCTTCCAATCTGCCTGCATCCCTCCTCAGTCCTGCCTGCATCCTGTCTCCATCCCTTCTCCTTCCTGTTTCTGACCTTCTGCTGGCCTTCATCCCATGTAGTTTTCCAACTTTCCTGCATCCCTCCTCAGTCCCACCTGTGTTCCACTTTCATCTCTTTTCAATCCCACCCACATCGTTCCTGCTCCCTTGCTCTATCCTTCCTCCATCCCATCTAGTTTTCCTCTATCTGCCTGGCTGAACACTTGCTCTATCCCACCTGTATCCCTCCCTCTGCTCTTCCATCTTCATCCTGCCTCCATCCCACCTGCATCCTGTCTCCATGCTGCCCGATTCTCTTCTGCTTCCAGCCAGCCTTCATCCCATCTAGTTTTCCTCTTCCAACCTGCTTGCATCCTTCCTAATTCCCACCTGCATCTCACCTGCTTCTCTCTGCCATCCTTCCTTCATCCCACCTGCATTCCAGCTCCATCCTTCCTGAGCACCACCCACATCATGCAGTTTGCCCAGAGAAGCTGTGGCTGCCCCAGCCCTGGAAGTGTCCAAGGCCAGGCTGGACAGGGCTTGGAGCAACCTGGGACAGTGGAAGGTGTTCCTGCCCATGGGAGGGTGTTGGCATGAGATGAGCTTAAGGTCCCTTGCAACCCAAACCATTCTGTGATCCTGCCTGCTTCCCTCTTCCATCTTTTCTCCATTCCTCCTGATTCCCTCCTCCAGCCTGCCTGCAGCCTGTCTCCATCCCACCTGACTTGCCCTGCCTGTCCCATCTCCATCCTGCCAGCATCCTGTCAAGTTTCCATCTGGAAATGCAGCAGGATTCTGGTGTGTTACTCTGCTAACTGACTTTCCCCATCATTTCTGATTTTCAGAAGTAGTATGAACAGCACAGAAGAGTCATGTCAGGAGCCAGTTTCAAGCCCTGTTCTAAACCATAATGATGCCAAAGCTTCTCTTTAATGGGAAAAAAGTCCTTATTTTTATTCCTGTCTCAGCCCTCTCTGTGGGAAGGTGGGAACACGCTGCATTCCCCACCACCCTCATAAATGCAAAGACCATTCGGCCTCGAATAGAAAATTAGTGATCAAAAATCAGTGAATTTACTTTTTTCCACCCTGATTCTTTTTATATCCAATAATTTTTAGCCATATTTATATTTTAAAAATTGTATTTGGTTTAGAAAACTTCCTAGTGAAGTGATGAAAAACTAAAAATAAGACAATGCACCCCCAGTATTTATGCAATAAAATTGGAAGGGTTATTGCTGTGTTTAAGTGTTTTTATTCTTCAGCAGTCTGTGTGTGAAGGCCCTGGGACTATTGCCTACCTTTGCATGTAATTTTTAACCACTCCTTCACTATGTTTTTATTTATGCTTCAGTAATTAAAATAATTTTTACACAAAGTAGGTAAGTCACTTGTAACCCACCAAACCTTCCTCTCACTCCAGAGGATTTCTTCACTCTCCTTGTAAGGGTGGATTTCAGTTTTCCATGTTGCCTGTGAGGTTTTGTTGACATAAACCACAAGAAGAATAACTTGTTTTTGTCCTGCCTTTTGTCCAGTCTGGCTCTGAAAGCCTCAGTGCCCCAGTCATGTGAGTGTGGGATGTGGAGGAGCTGGAGTCAGGACATAACTAGCAGTTATTTCTCCCCTAACTTGCTGCAGTTCCCACTTTATTCCCAGTACCTCCTTATTACCAAATAGGTTTTGGCCCACAAGTTACATAATAGCAATTTAAATAAAACCTGTGCAGCCTCACAGAACATCTTTCATTTGCCTGGTGGTGGATCACAGTGGAGCCCATCCCGAGGGCTGTGCTGGTGTCCTCCATGATTTCTTCAGGAGAGAGAAGCCACCTGCTCTTCTGCAAACATTTTGTGTCTTTCTCTAGAAATGAAAGTATGAACTAAAACTTTGCATACACTGCTGACTTTGTGCCCTCTGTGGGGACGGGTCAAAGCTGCTCTCCCTTTCTCAGTTGTTTTGGGCTGTAAACACGCCAGCTCTTGAGATGAGTTAATGATTTTTGAGATAAGCTGCTCCAAGGGCAGCCCCTCTGCTCTGGAGACAGGCTGGGAGACCTGGGAGTGTTCAGCCTGGAGAAGAGAAGGCTCCAGGGAAACCTTGGAGCCCCTTCCAGCACCTAAAGGGGCTCCAAGGGAACCGGAGAGGGATTTTGGACAAGGGCCTGGAGGGACAGGACAATGGAGGGCAGGGATGGATGGAGTCTAGGGATGAAATTCTGGGCTGTGAGGGTGGTGAAGCCCTGGCAGAGGTTGCCAAGAGGGGCTGTGGGTGCCCCATCTCTGGAAGGGTTCAAGGCCAGGTTGGATCAGTCTTGGAGCAATGTGGGATAGTGAAAGGTGTTGCTGCCCATTGCTGGAACGAGAAGAGCTTTAAGGTCTCTGCCCACCCAGACCATTCTGTGATTCTCTGACAGGTTGTTTTTATGTATGATGCTGAATGCAGCCAGAAAGTTTCCCCATTGGAGACTTTCCCAGGAGCCTGTAAATCCCTTCTGTGTTCAAACCAGGCATGAAACAACCACCCTTTTTTTCTTTTTCTGGCTTTTTTTTACCATATCAGTGAAATGAATGGTGTTTGCTGAGGCTTTGGCAAGGCTCAGCCTTTGGAGCAAAATCCACCACTACAGGAATGTGATAAGGAAAAGGGTCAGCAGGCCTTGGACAAACTTCTCTTATCACTTCTTGGATCACTGCTGATTAAATCATGATGTCTCTGCTTCAGCACTGAGCAGTAAAAAACTCTTAATGAAGCTGCTGCAGGGACAACACCTAAAAGTTTTAGGGAAAAAACGATATATATTCATCTCATACCATAAAATATAGCCCTAATTAATGCAGGTATGATTTTTTCATCTTCAGGGTTTAAAACCATCATTGCTTTCAACAAGGGTATGAAATGCAGATTTATTTAATGACCAAGTAGCTTGGCTTAGGATGGGAGAGAAGAGTGCTCCTCCCTGAACCCAAAGCCTGTCCAGCTGGGCTGCCAGACCTCCTCTGGGGAGTACCAACCCATGTTGTTCCTAATTCTCCCTTTTCAGACACTTTTAAACACTAAATTTGCCACCAGAGCAGCACTGTAATATTTGCTCCTGAGGTTCTTTTACTCTTGGCTTTGTGCCCCTCTTTGAGCATCATCCCTGGAATTGTTTAAGACCAGACTGGATGGAGCTTGGAGCAACCTGGTCTAGTGGAAAGTGTCCCTGCCCATGGGGATTGGAACGAGATGAGTTTTAAGACCCCTTCCAACTCAAGTCTTTCTATGATTCTGAGATTTCTATGATGTGATTTTGCAGCTGAGTTGAAGCATTTGGCAGTGGCACAACAGCTGTGAGGTCCTGAGGAGGATAATAATGGTTGTTCCACGTCTGCATGAGCTGCCAAAGGAAAATACTTGCCCAGGGCAACTGGTAAACAGGATTTTATAAAGCTGTAACCCTGCCTGATAAATCCTCATGGAAAGGTTGGACACTGATGTAATTAATCCTCACCTCTCCATGGGAGGAGCTGGGACATCTTGACTTCAAATCCTCACTCTCCAAGCATTCAGTGTCTGCCAGAGTCACTGCTGGAGTATGTGGCTTTTAAAAGTTCACCAAGGCATCCCTTGGACTGGGTGTTGGATAATTCAACAGGATTTAGGCCTGTCTGGTGGAAGCTGGGGGTTTGTTGGCCAGATTTTCCATCCAGACAGACAACGAGCTTTGCTGCCTGCATTGAGCAAGAAGGTGGCCAGGCTGCCCCAGCTGGTGGGGGCTGCTGCTCCTGGTGTGGATGGGAGATAAGGAGAGGTATCAACAGAGCTAAATCCAACACCCAGCCTGGATTTTCATCCATGCAGCAAGGCAGTGGAAACTGGAAGGGGGTCCTGGTGTCCTGCACCCCTTGGGCAACCCTTTAGCCTTAAGCTGCTGATACTGTTTATGAGGCTGAAGACCCTTTGTAGGTCTGAAGGATCCTGCCCCACCCTCCCCTCCTTTCCCTGCAAATCTGTGCAAAGAGGGAACTCTGGTTCCTTGTAAATCTGTGCAAAGAGGGAACTCTGGTTACACAACTCAGCCCAGCTGCTCACGAGGAAGCCTGTCATGTGACTTCCCAGGGAGGTGACTCAGGAATAGATGACATAAGCAAAAAGCTTCTTCCCAGCCTTGCTGGGATCTATTGAGTCCAGGTCGAGTCCAGCAAGACTGTGAGGGCAGGACCTGCTGGCCCTGGCTGGGTCAGGGGAGGCAATGGCAGGGGCATTATTTGATCCTGCAAAGTTTATCTCCCTTTGCACAGTGACAAAATTGATCCTTAGCACCAACATAAGGCAAAATCTTTGTCTTAATTAAATATTAATAGTGTTTTCTGTATTTCCTGTTGACAAGCTTTCCTTGATTCCCTTGCTCCATCCTTCGTGTCTTCCTGGGGTGTCTCCCCACCTCAGTCTCCAAGCAAACAGTCTGGTCTGCCTGAGGAGGAGCCCAAGTGCTCTCTCACAAAGGTGGAAATGTCTTTATTCGTGTCTGGCAGGTCAGAGAGGCTGAGAGGAAAACACATCCCACATCTGCCTTAAGACAGACCTTTGCAAACTCATAACGGCGCCACTTGGCTGTTCAGTGTGGCCAGACATCTCTCTCCTGCTCTCCCAGCAATTCCTGGCTGTGGTACTCCTGAAACCAGTGCTGGAATTTTGTGTTTATCAGCCCCAAACCAATTTTTCCTCCATGATTCTGATAGATTTTTGTATCTCTGGGAACTTCTTCCCTCCACTCTGTCCCTTAGCAAGGAGTCATCTTTCTCAGCTTTTCTGGCTAGGGTGGCTCCCGAGGGGTATCTGCCCATCACTGTGGGGCTGGTTAGGGCAGCTGCCCTGGACCCAGGTAGTCCAAGATGTTCCTCTTGGAAAACACCTTAACTCCAGAGCACCCTTCCCATGTGCTTTCCATACGAGGTGTCATTCAATCATTTAGACTGGAAAAGCCCTCAAGACCAACCATTCCCCAGCACTGCCAAGGCCACCACTAACCCATGTCCACCAAGTGCCTCATGGCTTTGAAATCCCTCCAGGGATGGGGACTCCACCACTGTCCTGGGCAGTGTCAACTGTGCCCGAGTTGAACAACTCTTTAGATGAAGAAAGTATTCCCAGTATCCAACTTAAACCTCTCCTGGCACAACTTGAGGCCATTTCCTCTTGTCCTGTCCCTTGTTCTTTGGGAGCAGAGCCTGGCCCCCATGTGGCTCCCCTCTCCTGTCAGGGAGTTGCAGAGAGCCAGAAGTTCCCCCCTGAGCCTCCCTTTCTCCAGGCTGAGCCCCCCCCCAGCTCCCTCAGCCTCCTCTGCTGCTCCAGCCCCTTCCTGGCTCTGTTCCCTTCCCTGGACATGCTCCAGCCCCTCAATGTCTCTCTTGTCTGAGGGGTCCAGGACTGCCCCCAGGACTGGAGGTGCCTCAGCAGTGCCAGCACATGGACAGTCACTGCCCTAGTCCCACTGGGCCACGCTATTGCTGGTAGAAGCAAAGATGCCATAGGCCTTTTTGCCACCTGGGTACGCTCTGGCTCATGTTCAGACAAGTCAGGCAGGTTCAGACACTTTGGGGTAGATTCTGTGGTCTCATTTTCATATTTGATCTTGCTTCTACCATGCCCCAACCTCCAGGAAATTCCAGAGTGGTGGGAAGTGCTCAGAACTCAGCTGCTCTCCCCAGGCACCTGATCACTTGCTGAGCTTGTGCTTTTAAGGCTCCAGTGTGTGTGTGTCCATCCTGTGACAGAAAGTGGGAGCTGACTTCCCCTCTCTGCCCCTCTGTGGTCAAGTGACAGCTTTGTGTAAGATGGGGAGAGCTAAGGATGAGGACAGCTCTTGTGCTTCAAAAAGAAACTTCAGCTGACCTTGGA
This sequence comes from Pithys albifrons albifrons, assembly GCF_047495875.1. NCBI lineage: Eukaryota > Metazoa > Chordata > Aves > Passeriformes > Thamnophilidae > Pithys > Pithys albifrons. Next base: position 476,457 of record NC_092459.1, read on the forward strand.
GGAGGAAATCCACTGAAAAGAAGAAGTGAGAGAGGAGCAGGGACACTGACACACAAAAAGTTTTCTGTGGGTGCTGTACAGAGGGAAAGGAAAACCTCCTCCCTCTGTGTCCTTTGCTCTTCTACAGTACCTTCCATTCAGAGGAATTTTGACATCCTGACTTTACAGGGAGAGCTCTGGGCACAGCTTGTTGGGGGAGTATTTCACAATTCTGCCTTTCTCTGCAGGCTCAGAGGTTGGCCATGGCCCAGACAACAACCTGAGCAAGACGGGCACTTGATCTCTTCAATGGTTGGGCTTCTTCCTACACTCATCTGAGTCTTCCTTCATGATACAGGGTTGGGAAGGTGCTTTCCTGAAGTGTCTGGCCAAGGAATGGGGCTGTAATTGCCCTTGTCTGTTCAGAGATCCCCAGACTCTTATTTGTGTCATTGACTTCATCTCTTGCTCTCTCCTGCTCACAGCATGAGCCATGCACTGTGCAGGAGGGCTCCTTATGCCAAAGTATTTGTTCTGTGTTGGGTTTGGCTTTGAAAGATGATCTGGGGATGCAGACTGTGTCTTGTGTGTGCAGAATCTGGGTTCAGGGAGAGGCCAGTTTCTCTGCAGAGCCATTTTCAGTGTCTGCCTGGCACAAGGGAAACTGAGGCATGAAGGCTCCATCCCACGGTGAGTCCACATGGAGAAAGCCCCAGTCTGGGCTCATGGAGAGCCCTGCTATAATGGCTTTGTCATGCTGCTGGCACCCTTTGCCTGCCTGCAAAGCCAGAAAGGCTGCTGGCTCCTGGCAGGAAGGGAAACCTCCCAGGATTCTTCAGGAAAGGGTGTTTTTTGGTGCTTCGGTGAAAGGTTATCTCCTCAGGCACCGTGCCAGGAGCTCAGTGACGTGTGAGGGTCCATCACATGCCACCGGTCACTTGGGACCCATTTTCTCATGGTAACCCTGTTTTTCCCTGTTCTTTGCTTTGTTTATATGTTAGTCTCAGGGGGGAAATGGAAATAGGAGGAGAACTGGTGGGACTGGAAATTGGGGTCATTCGTGAGGAGCTGGGGCAGGAAGGGCAAAGTGCTGGGAGAGTTTTCTGAGGGTCAGCAAGGGATGGGGGAGACAGGTACCTGGATCTGTTTGGGATATGGGGAGACTGGAAGTATATTCAATTTAATTTTAATTTATTTAGAAAAAATGTGCAAGGTGAGGAAGCCAGCAGGGTATTTCCTTCCCAAGGCCAGAAGGGACAACCCTGCAAGGAGGGACACTCTGCCATCCATCCCAGCAGGATGAACCTCAGAAACTCTGGGTTTCCTGGATGAGGCCAGAGGGAAAATATGTCTGGTTCAGGGTGCACTGGTTTTTGATGCCATCTCGTGGTCTGGGAAGGCTTTACAAAGGAATGTGAGGAGCATATTTCCCTGATCAGACAGAAAACTGCGGAGTGGAGCAGCTCCTGCTGTGGTTTCCCAAGGAATCGTGAGTTCTGCCCCTGGCCCTATCACTTCAAACAGATCTCATTGCCAGACAACGACTGCCATCACCTCATCCCATGTCTGTTTGGGAATTGCCATCCTGAATCCCTCAAGGGAGATGGGCTGTCTCATTCCATCTCACTTTAAGCTCTTGTGAGGGGACGGTCTCTCACTGCAGCATCTCCTCCCAAGGAGTGGGGAGAGATACTGCTCCTTCAGCCCTGACCCTCTCCAGATGTGATCCTTGTCCTCTCTCCACACAGAGCACCTTGGGTGCTCCCCTCCTACTTCTGACCCTTCCCAAATGAAATAAAGGCAGATCCATATCATAGGTGAGGAAAATCAGGTGATGAGACAGTGGAGCTGCAGCATCCTTGTCTGTGTCTGCAGGGATTGAATCATGTCTCAACCCAATGACAGCTTTGTCAGATGCTCAGGCTGGGAACAGCATTCAGTTGGACCACACCTGGAGCATGGCCTCCAGCTCTGGGGGCACATGGACCTGTTGGAGTGAGTACAGAGGAGGCCATGGAGATACTCTGGGGGCTGGAGCCCCTCTGCTTTGGAGACAGACTGGGAGAGCTGGGGTGTTCATCTGGAGAGGAGAAGGCTCTGGGGAGATCCAAGAACCCCTTCCAGTGCCTAAAGTGGCTCCAAGAGTGCTGGAGAGGGACTTTGGAGAAGGGCCTGGAGAGACAGGACAAGGGAGAATGGCTTCCCACTGCCAGAGGGCAGAGTTAGATGAGGTTTTAGGAGAGGGTGGTGAGGCCCTGCCACGGGTTGCCCAGAAAAGTTATGGCTACCCCATCCCTGGAAGTGTCCAGGGCCAGGTTGGACAGGGCTTGGAGCAGCCTGTGATAGTGGAAGGTGTCCCTGCACATGGCATGAGGGTTGGAACAGGAACTCCTTTAAACTCCATCCCAACTCAAACCCTTCTATGATTCTATGATTTAGCAAATTCTGACCCACACAGAAGCTGGTGGGAGCATTTCAAGAGCCTGCTGGCAGCTTAGTAGAGCAACTGCAGAGTCCTGCTGCATTCCAGCACAGAGAGAAAACACAGCAGAGCCTGAAATGCAAGGGATATGTGCTCCAGGAAGCTGAGCCCCATAAAACCTTCATATGCAAGGGTATGATCCTCTGTAGCTGCCAACCTGATTGCCCAGTATCAGCCCACATGCTGTGGTGTAAGGCAGGAATCCCTTGCACAGCTTGCTCAACATCTGCAGCTGCAGGGATTTCAGTGAGTGCCCCTGGCTGACACGGGCAGAGCTTCCAGCTGGGAACAGGTTTTCCCAAGTGATGCAAAACAGTGAAGAGTAAAAGGCAGCTGAACACTGTCCTGTCTCACTCTGGTAGCTTGGGAGAGGTTTCATATGTTGTTTTCCTCTGGTCTCACTGCCACAGGAGAGCATAGGAGATGTCAAAAACATTTTTAGGTACTTAAATGCCCCAATCTCTTGTTATCAGTGAGAATTACCATTTTAGGCTGACTGTCACTGCGAGTTCAGAGAGAGAGGATGAGACCACGTTGCTTTGGACCATCTCCTAGGCAGAAGAAAAATGGTGCCAGCTCACCCCAGAAATCTATGCTTGGAGATGAGGATTATGAAGGTTTGGGAGACAAGCAGGTCTCCAGCAGAAGGAGCTCAACTGTCCACGCACAAGAGTCCCAAAAAGTTAAAAATTATCTGTAGAGCATGAGGAATTCAACAAGTGCTGAGCAGCCTCCCAGCTTTACACTGGAATTACCCCGAGAAGGATGTGAGAACATCTTGCAACAGCCGCACTGGGCTGGAGGCGACTGCAGGTTTTCTCCCATGGCTGATTTCCAAGGTCACTCCACCCCCGCTGCCTCCCCAGGCACCTTCCAAGCAGCGAAATCATTCTGATAAATTTAGCAGGAGGAAGGCAGCAGGACTGGCTTGGGAGGAGCAGATGGAATTGGCTCTGAGACAGCGAGGGTGCTTCGTGCTCATTGCAACAGAGTCACGTGCACGTGTTTCAACTGAGACCTAAGTGTAAAGTTCTGCTGTTCTGGGACTTTGGAGAAGTATTGAGTTGTGGAGGGGAAGTTGGCAGCTGGGATTCTTCTTCTCAGCTGATGAGGTAACAAGTCAGCTAGATTGAAATGGGTCATCTTTAGTTATGAGGTGGCTTCTTTCACCAGGGGAAAGGGTGGCAGATGTTCCACAGCCCTTGTGCACAGTCACAGAATCATGAATGATATGAATGGGATAGAATTTAATAGAAGAGAAGAGAAGAGAAGAGAAGAGAAGAGAAGAGAAGAGAAGAGAAGAGAAGAGAACAGAACAGAACAGAACAGAACAGAACAGAACAGAACAGAACAGAATATTGCTATCTCAAGCTACATCTGTGCTGTAGGAGAAGCCGTGATCTTCACCTCCCTTCTACTCCCCATTATTCCTCAATTTTCCTTTTCCAGGGTCTTCTGCTTATATATCAGGGCATCTTTTTCCATCCAAAGGCATCACTTGGCTGCAGGAAGTTCCTGGCATGGAGAGTCTCTGGGATGGGGAAAAAGGTGATGGTGACTTCTGGCTGCAGCCTCCACCTGGCCACCCACTGGGGGATGGATCTCAGAGTTTGAGGGCTGACAAAATATCATGGGGTCTTCCCAGAGGGGGATCCTTGCATTTTCCAAGCATCTGTGGCCTCTCCAAGGACTTGCAGCTGACAAACACTATGTCCTGGTGTTTGCAAGAGCCACAGGCTGCTGAGACTGACCCATAAAGGTGTATGTTGGACACCACTTGTGGTGGTCCTCACATAGCAGGCAGGTGTCCCATGGGGTGGGCTGTGTCACCGTGGGCCCACGTGTCCATCACGTGCCTGTAGATCCCACCTGAGCAGCAAGGGATAACCCTGAGTCTTTCCAGCACCAGGCACAGCAAGGTCCTAACCCTGAATTGGCACCCACCCACCAAAAAATAGAGGGGACCATCTCCTAGGAACTGCTGTGTCAGGGCTTGGCTCTCCTAACAGTCTCCCTGCAGCCTTGAGCATCTCCCTCACCACAGTGCTGAGCTTCACGTTCCAAGGTGAGCAGAGGCAGAACAAACAATTGCCCCCCAAAAGGACACTGGCGCCTGCTGGGACAGCCCAGACTGGTGTTTGTGCCAGAAGACACACAAACATCTCAGCTGAGCAGCCCTGACCTCCTCCTCCTTCCCCCTCCAAGAGGCTTTTTCTGCTTATCTCGGCATCCCTGGGGTAACCCTTGGTGGAGATATTCTGGGAGCTCAGTGCGGTTGTTTCCTCCCAGTGCTGTTTCCTTTGGTGTGGGGTCAGCACTGCCACCCTCTTCCAAAGGGACCCCACGGGATGCCCGTGGTCCCCTGGGATGTTTGGGGCTATCACTGGGAGGACATTGGCCAGGGGAGGAGGAAGCACTTCGACAGGAGCTGATGGTCCTGGAGCCAGGGAGGCTGGAGGGTGCTGGATGAGGAAGAAAAACAGGAAGGTGGTGGCAGATAAGGAAAAGAACCTGGAAGAGGAATATTGAGGAATAATGGAGGGTAGGAGGGAAATGGAGATCACGGCTTCTCCTGCAGCAGAGGCTGTGCTGCAAAAGGAAGCTGCTGAAACAAAAGCAGCCTGGAAATATCCTTCTCATCGTGTTAGGAAACAGGTCCCAGTCTCACTGCAAGGTAGGAGCTGGGGATGCTCCAGCAGGCCTGTGTGCAGGGGCTGTCACACACCCACGGGGTCATACCTGGCTGGGAAACTCCAAGTACAGCCCTGTGGGAAAATGTTAATTAGCCTGCTGTGAAGCCTGCTAAATAATCTGGCTTTGTTTCCCATCATGGTGAGACAAAGTCATTGCCTTGTGCAAACTGTCCCTAAAGAGAGACAATCCTGGAGGCAGGGACAGTCCTGCAGGTGTTCAAGGCCAAGATGGATGGGGCTCTGAGCAACGTGGTCTAGTAGAAGGTGTCCCTGCCCATGGCAGGAGATTGGAATAAGATGGTCTTCAAAGTCCCTCCCAACCCAAACCACTCTGCAATTCTCTGCTTCTATGATTTGATGTGAACCAGCCTCTTGCCATCCTCCTGGAGTGAAACATGTCAGAGAGAGGTGCTTGTGTCCATGTCCCAACTCTGTCCTGCCTCAGGTCCCCTGTCCTGGTGTCCTAGTGTTTAATGTGGCAGAACATAACAACTGTGTTTGCTGACTGATTTCTGCAGACATCACCACTTTGTGATGATCACTTGGGTGTATCATCACTTCCAAAGTCTCACCTTGGAGCAGGTTGCACTTGTGGCTCATGGAAATCTTGTCCCTGCTCCAAGACACTGCCTTTCTTCAACACCTGCATGGATACCCCCCCAGTCCAGGTGCTTGCCATCTTCCATCATGATAATAGTAACATGTGATGTAACCGTCCCCAAAACACAGATGGGGCAGGGAAGGGACACTTGACATGGTGTTTTCTCAGAATCATTTCAGGTATGAGACCCCTTCACTGCAGGAGAGCCTGTTGAGAATGTACTGATGACCAAACTGTGCCAAGGGCTTGTTTAGTTCTGTGCTGGAAACTGAAATCACAGCCCGAGAGTCACGATCAGGAGTGTACAGGGAACTTGGCCAGGACATGGTTGGTGATCATATCCTGGGCATGACATGAGTGTGGGATGTGAGAAAGTGGTGCCTGGGATGGGCCATGACAAACGACAACCATGAGGCAAAATTGCATTCAGTTTGTGCATGGGCTGGGTGGAGGAACAGCCCCTTTTCCCCTCCAACGTAAAAACAATGAAGTGAGTGACATACTCTGCATCCAGCTGTGGGATGGGTTTCCTTCCCTCAGCAAAGGGAAGACATGCACCTGTTGGAGCAGGTCCAGAGGAGGCCACAGAAGTGCTCCAGGGGCTGGAGCCCCTCTGTTTCAGAGACAGGCTGGAAGAGCTGAGGGCGTGTACCTGGAGAAGAGAAGGTTCCAGGGAGACCTTAGAGCCCCTTCCAGTGCCTAAAGGAGCTTCCAGAGTGCTGGAGAGGTACTTGGACAAGGGTCTGGAGTGCTCCTTTAGGCACTTGAAGTTGCTAAGGTCTCCCTGGAGCCTTCTTTTCTCCAGGCTGAATAACTCGAGCTCAAAGGACAGTCCCAGGCACCTGGAGCAGAGCTGCCAGCTGAGGTATTGTGGCCTTTGGGGTCCACTCACAAACACATGAGCACAAGTTAAAAAATATAAGGATTATAAGGATTGCACTTTTACTCTACACAAGAGCCGGTTTCTTTCTGTTCCTGGTGGTGTGTGGTGGTTTGTTCTTGGACACTGGGCCAATATATTCCTGTCTGGTTCTAATGTCTTATGCCACTGTGTCTTGGTCCATGCAAGCTGGTCCATGCTCCTCCTGTGTTACTGACCCTATGGCCCCACCAGTGAGGTCCTTAGCCCCTCTACCATTAGTTCACCTTCCCTGGTGCAGGTACCACCACTCCAGAGCAGGTTTTCCCCATCTGACCTGCACGATGTGAAGACAGAGAATGGCAAATAGATGGTCAAGGAGCACCTGAGAAAGGAAACAACTGGAGATGCCTCTGACTTCTGCCAGACTGCTACCCCTGCAGTCCAGGTGAATTGCTTATCTGCTGGGTAGTCAGGTTTGGAAAACCTTCTGGGGTTCTAAAGAAAACCCTTCACCCCTCCAATTGCCTGGATGGTGAAAGAGCAATCTGTCAAAAAGCCTTCTGTTCTCACAACATTGACATGGCTGCATTGTGCTACTGTAGAGATAATGGAGGATTTCCCAAAAAATCCAGGGCACCTTCTCCTTCCCCTCACTACCAGAGGACATTTCATAGAATCATAGAATGGTTTAGGTTGGAAGGGGCATTAAAGCTCATCCTGTTCCACTCCCTGCCATGGGCAGGGACACCTTCCACTAGACAAGGTTGCTCTAAGCCCCATCCAGCCTGGCCTTGAACACTTCCAGGTCTGGGGCAGCCACAGCTTCTCTCTGCTCACCACCCTCATTACAAAAACTTCTTGTCATTCCTAATCTGAATGGACTCTCCTTTAGTTTAAAAGCATCACCCTTTGTCCTGTCACAACAGACCCTGCTAAAAAGTTTGTCCCCATACTTCTTGGTCTTATAGAACCACCTTCCTCCACAGATCTCATTCTTTGGTCTAAGGCTGACTGACCACTGCCCTCATGAAGAGTTATTGCTGCAGACTCACCCATGAGATACCCACTCATCTCTGTCCCATGCCCAACTCACAGAAGGTCTCCTTAGATATTTCGAGACCCATTTTTTTCTCAGGATGATCCAGCTGGTGGTTTGGGGGCTGGCAGTAGCTGGTGAGATGGTTCTACCCATCTCTGAAGGCATTTTTTAAGTCTTTCACCATGTGACTCTGGTGAGTGACAGGGCTGCTGTGGGGGGCTGAGAACTGGATTAACTGAAGCCAAAATTGCTTCTGCCTACACTCAGCAGGACCTTGGTTTGTCCCCCCACTGTGTCAGCTCACAAAATCCAAGAGATCCTTTTCCAGCCTGTGCTTAACCCACCACAGTCTGTCACCCCACAGGGGACTCCACAAACGAACTGTGCTTGAGGAACATCATCTCCCAGCAGATAAGGAGCATCATCTCCCAGCAGATAGCAGCTCCCAGAGGAACAGGCAGCCTGGGAGGGATGATGCTGAGGGTGAAACCTCCCATTAATCACAGAAGCACAGCCGCCACCTCCCCAGCCCAGCTACCAGAACTAATCACACACCAAGCAGACAAAACATACACATTTCCCCCTGCCTTGTGCTCCCATGTGTTTTCTCTCCATGTGCTCTGTGTCAGGAGATGTCTGGTGCTCAGATAGGGCTGCCCCTGGAACTGTGGATCATACATTGAAGGATTGTGTTGTCATCCGGCCCCTTCCTTGGAAACATCAGCCTGCAGAGTCCATAATGCAAATCCTTAACTGTCCACGATGCAGACTCCATCAGGCAGATCAGCAACTGTCCTCCCTGGGGAGATAAACGTGTTCCCATGCCCAGCAAGGGGGATCTCAACTCCACCTTTGCTTCAGAGATGTCTCCTTTGGCAAACACCTCCCATGGTCCCAAGACAACATTGCACAAATTCCTGCCTTGAAGCGAAACCAGGGGAGTGTTGTCTTGGGCCTTCCTTGCAAGCATCATCTTGGAGGGAGAGGTCATCTAATCGTTACTTTTTCATCCCAGGACCTGTGTTTTATTTGAGGTGGCTGCTTCCAAAGGCTGCTGTGGGCCAAGCAGAAACCCAGAGCTTGGGAGAAAAGGGCCTAAAGGCAGACTTTGGATATTAGAGATTAGAATAAATGTAGTGATTTCCAGAGGAAATGTAGAGACACATTGAAATTAGGAAGAAATTCTTACTCTAAGGGTGATGAAGCACTGTTAGAGGTTGCCCAGGTGGACTCTCCATCCATGGAGGTGTTCAAGGCCAGACTGGACTGAGCTTTGAGCAACTTGGTCCAGTGGAAGGTTCCCTGTCCATGGCATGGGAGTTGGAACTAGATGGTCTTTAAGGTCCCTTCTAACCCAAACCATTCCATGATTCCATGAAATCACACCTGCATCCTCTGCTCTTTGTCCTGCAGACACCATCACATGTTGCCCTTGCAAGTGCTGCCAGCTCCAGACCCCTATCTGAAAACTCACCAAAATCTTGTAATTCTCTAAATCCTTCCTATCATCCAACTACAAGTTTGGTTTTGTCCCCACAGATCCTATAGCACAAACTTTTCTGTATCTTGGTGCTCCAGGACCATGGCATCGGGTCCTTCTGGCTGGGGATGCACTTCCAGGCTTGAAGAACCATCCCTTACTTCTGCTCCCTCCATCTTCTCCAAATAAAGACTGAGAAAGACAGGTTTCTATCCTACAAAACCAGGTTCTACTCTACAGAACTGTGGCCCAGGACTCCTCCTTCCCAGATATTTTGGAGTGACCCCTGCAAAACCCTAGTGAGATCCTGCACACAGTTCCCAACTGCAGTCACAGTGATGGGATCCCAGTTGCTCTGTCCTGGCCTGATACAGATGAGATTTTTGCTACATTAATATCTTTCCTGCTGGCTGGAGCTTCCCCCAGCCCTGGGAAGGGTCTGGCTGACACCGAGGAGGGGTCATACCCCTTGGGGTCTTGCTAGCCCAGCCAACATCCTTGCAGAAGGTCTCTCCATTTGTACATATACCCACATGAATTGGGAGATGTGTTTCCAGGAAGAGTGTTTTCAAATCTTACCCAAGCAATTCAGGACTGGTCCTATTGGGACAGGAGGTTTTAGGTCTAATACAACTGATTTGACAACACATTCCTCCAAAACTGCATTTTTCCTCTCTTCTTTCATAGATTTGGGGATCATGGGGTGGGTGGAGGATGGGGTGGGCATTCATGCCCATGCACCTCCCCTCCTTCTCTCTTCCTCCCCATCACCCTCCCCAGTCCCTTCCCCTCTTCTCAGCCATGATAAGCTGCTGATGGAAAAAATGTCACACATATCTCACTTCCAGTGTGTGGGAGTCACTGATAACACCACGAAGATCTGGAAAATAAAGCCCCCTGACAGCTTTTGTATCCATCCCAGGCACAGGGAGATGGTCCTGGAGGAAAGACTGAGCACTTGTGGGGCTTGGGAAAGTGTCCTGCAAGTGGTGGCATGGGGGAGGAGGATGGAGAGGGAGAAAGAGCTCACTCACCCTCCCTCATCTGGAGTGCAAAGCCATTCCCCTGCTCATTCCCCAAATTCCCCACTGCCCTGAGTCATCTCCAAACTGAGAGCCATGAGATTTTGGCTTGGGGTGGCTCTGCTGTCACACTGGAGAGCAACCTGGCAGCTGCTCACCACAGTGTTTGTTTTGGAGCATCCAGTGCTGCATCCCTGGGGAGAGTGGGCTGTGCTGCTCCAGCACTGCTGTCCTGCCACGTGGGGCTGCCAAAAGAGCCCAGAGCACCTCGCCAGAAGGGTGAAGTCATTTATTTATGCCTAGAAAAGAAATGTACTTTATTACACAGCCTCTGAGCCTTGAGGGCTGAGCCAGTGCCAGGCTTTGGCTGGGATGTGAACAGCTGAGGTCAGCACAGGGCAATGTCAGTGGCTGCATTGCTTCTTAGTCCCCTTGTCAGGCTGTACCAACAGGGCAGCAATTTATTCATGTAAAAAAAGAGTGCCAAGGCTTTGCTGGCAGAGGTTCATTTGACCAGAAGACTCACTAAGATCACTTAGAACCATCTAAGCTGGAAAAGACCTCCAAGACCATCGGTTCCAGCCTGTGACCAATCCTCACCTTGTCACCCAGCCCAGAGCACTGGGTGCAGTCATTCCTTGAACACCATGTCCAGTCATTCCTTGAAGACCTCCAAGGATGGGGACTCTACCACCTCCCTTGACAGTCCCTTCCAAAGCCTGACAACTCTTTCAGGGAAGACATTATTCCTGATGTCCAACCTGAACCTCCCCTGGTACAGCTTCAGGCCATTTCTTCTTGTCCTGTCCCTTGTTCCCTGAGACCAAAGCCCAATCTCCCCCTGCCTCCTCCCTCCTGTAAAGGAGTTGCAGAGAGCAAGAAGGTTCCCCCTGAGCCCCCTTTTCTCCAGGCTGAGCCCCCCCCCAGAGCTCTCTCAGGCACTGCTGCTGCTCCAGCCCCTTCCCCAGCTCCATTCCCTTCCCTAGACGTGCTCCAAGCCCTCAATGCCTTTCTTGTCCTGGGGTCCCCAAAACTGCCCCTATCACTGGAGGTGTCTCAGCAGTGCCAGCACAGGGACAGGCATTGCGCTGGTCCTGTGGCCACACTATTGCTGGTACAGACCAGCTGCCATTGGCCTCTTTCCCACCTGGGCACACTTGGCTCACGTTCAGTTGCTGCCAACTAGCACACCCAGGTCCTTTTACAGCTCTCCAGTGACTCTGCCTGACGTTGCAGGGGGTTGTTGTGACCCAAGCACAGGACTTGGCACTTGGCCTTTTTGAACCTCACACCACTGGCCTCAGCCCCTGGATCCAGCCTGTCCAGATCCTTATCCAGATCCCTGCTTCCTACCCTCCAGCAGATCAACACTCCCACCCACCCTGGCATTGTCTGTGAACTGACTGAGAGTGAGTCTCCATGGTGGGGGATTGCCCTGGGCTCACTTTGCCATCTACAGAGGTAAGAAAACTCTTGTAAGACATAATTCCTTGCTGCACTGAGCCTTTTCCTCTGGTTTCAAGGGAGCTGTGGAGGCTACAGAGATGGAGACCTGTGCTTTGTAGATATTTAAATTGTTTATCCAATATAAGGGCTCAGTTCTGCCTGAAATGAAGGGGCTCCTCTAAAAAAAAAGGGGTTAGAGTACCTGAGGGTGACCCTGACTTTATAGCACAGTTTTTCAGTATCTATTTTCTCACTGTGATTCCAGTAACTGAGAATTACTTTTGCAGAAAATCTTACTTATTCCAAGTGAAAGAAAATTATTTTTTTTTAAATTTTCTGGCTGGAAAGAGAACCACTCATTGTTTAGATTCTGTCCCATGCCTCGGGGGCTGTAGGTTCTTTCCTCAAATTCACCATTTTCCTCTAAAACATTGGTCTCCAAAGTCAGCAAGATGATCCATCAGAATGGGGGAGAGGGGGAATATGTTCTTTATAACATTAATACGAAATTAAATATATTAAAAGACCACTGATGTAGGGAACTCTCTCTCTCTCCTTGGGCTGCCATTCCTGTGTCCCACAAGGCTTTTTCCTGCTGAGGGCTGTGTTGTAGGAGATAGGAAGAATAGTTTGCTCTGGATTTAACCAAAGTATTTCATACTTTTCTGATCAAACCATGTTTCTGGGGGAGAAAAGATAAGAAATGGTGGTAGTAGGGTTATTGCTATTTTATGGGGAATGAAGATTTTTCCATTTCAAGCTGGAAAAAGAATTGCCAAAAACTTTTGGACAAGGACACAATGCTCCATCTCAAAACCATTTCCATGGAAAATTTGTACCCAGCTCTGCTTGAGATCACTCCTGATCCCAAGCACACGGTATGGGGCAGATGGATTCACCTCCCTCTGCCCTGACCTCTTCCTCTGATGGCAAGGAGGACCTTCTAACCCTTTTTAGACGGTCACATGGAATTTTCCAGGTTGTCTGCCTGGGATACGAGAGGTTAAACTTTCCCAGGCCTCAGCAGGAGCGAGGCTGGGTGACAGCACCGCCCTTTACTCGGCTGGGCTTTGGCACGGAGTCGTTTTCTTCCTTCTTTACTGCACCGGTGGCTGATAGCCGGCTCCATCCCGCGGGGAGCGATTTCCCTCTGCCCGCGAGCTCCCAGCCGCGCACACATCCATGTGCACACCCAGGCGCCCACACCTCGCACAAGGCTCCCATTCAGGGGCTCCCCGCCTCCGTTCCCTTTGCGAGCCCCGCGCCCCGTCCCCGAGGTGTCATCCTGCCCTGATAAGGCGCAGAGCCGGCTGCCAGAGGAAGGCTCCCAGTTGCTCCCGGCGCCAGGCTGGGTAGAGGCAGACGTGTCTGACTAACCCCTGCCTCCTCCGAAGGGCCAAAAACAGATGACATCACCCCCTCTTCGTGTCCACCCCCTCCAGCACCTCTATCAGCCCCACGGAGAGGCGTGTGCACGGAGGAGCGAGGAGGAAGAGGGAAGGCAGGGGGAGGAGGTCAGGGAAAAAGGAGGGAAGGCAAAGGCTGGAGCTGGAAGTTGGTTACTTTGGCAAAAAGACAAGGTTCTGCAAAACTTCACCGGCTGGACTTCAGAAAAGGTGGAAAGACTGGAGGCTCCTTTCTGGCAGGTCTTGTTATCAAGGGGAGCCTTATCTCTCGATGGGCCTGATGGCTCATGTGAGCCGGAGTGGCTGCTAACCTCTGGCTGAGCTTTCCGAGGGCCCCGTGGAGCCGGATTGTCACTCACTGGAGAGGAGAAGCATCCAGGAGAGGGGACTGCACCACGGCATTGCCACCGTGTTTGCAGCCTGCAGAGCTGGGAGCAAGGGTGGGCTATTCCAGCACAGAGCCCACGGGAGCCCGGTCCCTCCCTGGTTCAATTCATGGTGGGAGGAAGAGTGTGGGAATCTTTCCCTGCTCACAGTCCAGACAGAGACGGGACAGATCTCCACTGGCTGTACAGTGTCCACTGGTTTTACTGGTTTCCTTGTTTCCTCCAGGACAAGACTGGTCCCTCTGGGTTAGATAGCAGAGTGGGTTTAGGTTGAAGCCAGGTGTGTAACTGGAGGTTTTAGGGTGGGAATTTTATCCACCTCACTGCTTGCATGTCCTAGGTACCATACTGGGTGTTTTCCAGAGATGAATCTTCGAGCTTTCCTCTCTGGATGACTTTCATAGCCTGTCAAAACATCTCTCTCCTCACACCTACAAAACATCTCTATTCTTGCTCACCCTACACCACCTCTTTTCCACCTCACCACCTCCAAGGTGAAGACTCGCTTTTGGAGTCCTGCTCCAGTCCACATCATGACAGGCAATCCTCCTTTCTTCTTAGCTCACAGTCAACAACTTTTACTCCCTGGAGAGGAGTTGCTGTGAGTGAACTTGGCCTTGACCCATTCCCACTCATAACCAGTCAGTAGATCAGCGTATGCAGGAAAAAGACAGTGATGTCCCTCATATTATTTGAGTGGCATCTGGTTTGTGAATCATAGAAAAATTTGGGTCAAAAGAGACCTTTAGAAGTCATTTAGTCCAAACCCTCTGCAATGAGCAGGAATATCTTCCACTAGATCCGGCTGGATAACATGAGTCATATACCCAGGTTCACCTTGTTGTTGCTGTGGGAGAGGAAGAGGCACTTCTGGAGGGCAAATTATACTTCTGCCTTGGATTCATCTCTTGGAAGAGAATGGATCCTGCCATGGCCTTTTCTGAGGAGAGCAAGAAATTGAGTTTGAGAAAGGCTGGGGCTGAGACAGAGGTGGAGGAATGGGCTAGAAGAGAGGCTTCATTAACTTCGTGGACAAGCCCAGCAGACCCCTCTCTTGCTGCCACTCAGGAAGGACACCCCTTGGTCCTGTAGCACATCTGTCAGCCTTGTGCACATGTTTTGGATACCCCAATGCACCTGAAGCAGCACCAAACCCCAAGTGTTAGTCAGAGTAGTCCATCTCAGAGGGAAACACAACACTCTGCACCCAGGAGGACATAAAAACCCAACAGGTTTATTGGTGATGTACAAACCAAGCCTGGAGGTGTCTGAGAGCAGGTCCTGTGTACAGCTGTGGCTGCAGGGTCACTGGGCTGGCTCTCCTGGGTGCTGAGGGCTGTCCTGCTGTGGCCGCTCTCACCGGCAGCAGCGCAGGCGGCCGTTCCCACAGCTCCCTTCCCAGCGCTCCATGTGGAAGCAAAGCCTCCGGCAGTGCCCACGGTTGCTCCTGCACTGCTGGCTGTCTGAAAGGGCTCTGGCTGCTGCGGGAAGAGGACAGGAGACCTGATTAGGAGGTGTGAAACCCACCCAGAGTCCCATTGTGTCGGTGGCTGAACTGTGAGATACTTTCAGTTTGCAACAGGGAAACTCAACTGGACTTCCCAAGGTCTCTTCCAACCCAAATTTTCCTATGGCTCTATGGTGAAGATCAGTGTTATGGGTTCACCTAGGTGGGCCTAGATTTGGGCTCTGAAGTCTGGACTAGGCTGAAGCTGTCAGCTGACTTGAGCTGGGCTGAGCTGACAGCTGACCTCTTCTAGCCAGTAATTTTGTATTCCATACCACACTATGACATCATCTCCAGGGCAGCAGGAACCAGTGTGGGAGTGGTTAAGGCAGTCCCTTCTCAGCCTCCTCTTGGGAGGACACACGATGCTGTCCCAGGGGGGATGGAGAGGACCAGGCCCACCACTGGCTCACAGGGTACCTCAGGAAAGTAAAATGTGTTGTTCTGGGTCTCTCCTTTCTGCTTGGGTTTGTTTCCCTGGGGATAAGCTTCTTCTTAAGTAATGTGTAGTTAGGACAGTAGAATTTGTGTGTTCGTTAAGAAGTTGAGGTGGGGAACTTGTTGTTGCAGACTTGTGTGAGTGAATATTTGTACTCTCTTCTAATTGTCTCTTTCTTTCTGTGAAAAATATATGTAGATTTAGTATAATTGCAGTTTGAAGTGTTTTTTTTCTTTCCCCTCTCTTTTCCTCCCTTTCCCTGGTGTTGGGAGGGAGGCTTCTCTCTCTGTGCTTGGGGGGGTTGGCAGTTGCTTATCTCAAGCCAAGACAATCAGATGTGCTTGGGAGGGGCAACTCCCTCTTGCAAGCACTGGGAGTCTCCTAACAACTGGCCCAGGTGAGACATCCAGGTTTGGGTTGGCTGAGTTAGGTTAGATGAGTCAGGCGAGGTGAGTCCCTTGGAGAGCATCAAAAGAAAAGAGTCTTTTGGAATTGGTGTTTTATCTATTGATTTGTTTGATGATTTTTTTTATTTCTTAATGTTTTCAGTTTTTGTCTGTTTGGCCTTTGTAAATCTTCCTCTTTTGATAAGCAGGGTTTGTGCTCTTGTCTTTACACACAGCACAAACACCAAGTTTAGGGGATCTTAAGGGATGCAATGATGGCTTTCCATGACCAGTAGAGTGGGCAAATCCTTCCCTCTCCCCCCTTTGTCCCTAAGACTGAAATAAATGAGAGCATAAACAGGCTAAGCAAATAAATCTTCTCTTCTGGGTTATCAGGTTTGATTTCTGTGAAAGTGATCCCACCAGAGTCCTGGCAATATCAGAGTGGCCTTACCCCTGAAGGAAACCTGAAACCCTAACGTGGATATACGAGCAACCAGTGACAATGCCAAGCCAAGGAACACCTTTCTATTAAAACAGAATCCCAGAAGAAAGCAGACAGACAAAAATCTAAACTAGCAGCCTTTCTCCCCTGAAAGATGGCTTTGATTTCACAGAATCAAAGAAACACAAAGAGGTTTGGGTTGGAAGTGACCTGAAAGACCACCTTGTTCCACGCCCTGCCATGGGCAGGGACACCTTGCAGTAGACTGGTTTGCTCCAAGCCCTGTCCAACATGGCCTTGAACACTTCCAGAGATGGAGAGCCCACAACCTGTGCCAGTGCCTTGTGACCCTCTCAGCCAAGAATTTCTTCCTAATGTGTAATTTAAACCTTCCTTCCTTCAGCTTAAGACCATTCCCTCTTGTCCTGTCCATCCAGGCCCTTGTCCCAAGTCTCTCTCCAGCTCTCCTGGAGCTCCTTCAGGCTCTGGAAGGGGCTCTAATGTTTCCCTGGATCCTTCTCCTCTCCAGGTGAACACCCCCAGCTCTCCCAGCCTGGCTCCAGAGCAGGGAGGCTCCAGCCCTTGGAGCATCTCTGTGGCCTCCCCTGGACTCACTCCAGCAGCTCCACATCCTTGTGATGTTGATGTCCCAGAGCTGGAGGCAGCTCTGCAGGTGGGACCTCAGCTGACTGGATCAGAGGAAGAAAATCATCTCCCTCAACCTGCCAGTCCTGCTTTCATTTTCATGCATTTACCACATCTGTATTCTATTCAAGGAGAATTTAATGGGATTTTCCTTGTTTTGTGGAGAACAAGGATTGTATCCTCTTCAGGAGCACAGCTCAGGCTCCTGGCTTAGGCTCAGCAGTTCTGGGTGAGTTTTGAGGGGCTGGAGAGGAGGGGATGTGCAGCCTATGAACCTGAGACAGCTGCAGCCAGGAACTTTATGGAGGCCATCTCAGAAGTTTGTTCCTTGGAGGTGAGAGTTAGGTCAGCCTTGACTTGAGGGCCCTGTCTTGTTCTTTTCTGCCTCAGGGTAGAAACCTGTCTCGTCTCTCTCCACATTCCTGCAGAAACCCCTGTGAACATTTTGTCCTTACCCGGAAGGTCCTGGAGGAGGAGAACAACAATGACTGCAAAGAGCAGCTGGAGGATCCGCATGGCTCGGCGTGGGCAGAGGTCCCACCACGAGGAGGAGTGAAGGGCCGTAAGGAGATGAAGAAGAGGGAAATCCTGGATTTATAGTGCCTGAGGGATTGTGTAATGCTCCTGGAGTGGAGGGAACTTTGTCAATCTCAGGTGCATTTCAACACGACAGCAAACAGTTGCATGGGGTGTGCTGCTCTCGGTCACACCACGAAACAGGAAAAAAAAAGAAAGAAAAAATAAGAAGAAAACCCCAAAAGATGAGGTAAAAAAAGGCAGGGTTTTGTCAACAAATAGCACTGAGCACTGGGGAGTCTGCTACTGCTTGCTGCTGGAGACAGGATGTTGGGGCTGACCCAGTCTGGCTCTGTGTTTGTCAGCTGGAGCATGTGGCAAAATCCAGTCCAAGTGTTTGCAGTATCAAAGTGTTGTTTTTCTTTTCTTTTTTTTTTTTCCAGCTCCCAGTCTCTGTTTAGCATTGACACAGTTGAGCATGAAAAAATCCAGTTTCTTCCTCAGCACTCCCCAACACACAAATTTGGCTTAAGAATAATGTGATCCTGAAAAAAAATCAAAGCTCTGCTTCTGTTTCCCAACTTCTAGGCTGCAAAGAGGCTGTTTGCCAATGCTTGTTTGCAACTGTCAAGAAAAACAGCAATTTAGTATTTTATTCATTTATGCATTTATTAAATGGGAACGCTGGGATACCTCCCTGCAATATTCAGGAGCATTGGAAAAGCTCATGGATTCCAGCTCTCCCAAGAAAACTGGCAGGCTCTCAGGTTTGTACCAGTTCTCCAGGTCAGTTCTAGGAAATCAGGAGAGGTGGGACCTGTATTTCAACTTTGGACAACAACACAAAGCAAATAACGAGCAGAAATCTCCCCCAACCAGCAACAAACGGAGGAAGAGGAAATAAAAGCTTTATAAACATTTGTTTTTACAGCAATGGTGCAGTGGAGGCTGTCACCAACCCTTCCATTTTGGCTTAATTACTCACCTTGATGGCTTTTAATTTGCAGGCTGGATGCCAGGTAGTGGAAAACGTAAATCCCATTGTCCTTCAGGCCGCTTGAAGAGAACAAGGATCACCTTCATCAAACAGTACAGATAAGGGGCCTTCACCAGCTGGACTTTGGCTTGTAGGACACTGAGCACTTAAACAGGGTGTCCTGCAAACTGGCCATGCACGACAGGGGGATAGAAAACAGGTCTGGAAACCCCTCTGTGGGAGGGCTGGCTGCAAGGATGTGTGTGGAGCCTCTCTGCAAGTGTTGGTGCTTTGCCTGTTTGGTGGCACTGCTTGCTGCAGTGGGTGGAAGACCATGACCCACCTCTGGGAATCGGGATCTGCAATGTGAGAGATGATGCAGTGGGATTTCTTAGAATCAAAGAATGGTTTGGGTTGGAAAGGATCTTAAGGACACTTCCAACCCCTCTGCTGTGGGCAGGGACACCTTGTATTAGAACAGGTTACTCCAGGCCCTGTCCAGCCTGGCCTTGGACACCTCCAGAGATGGGGCAGCCACAGCTTCTCTGGGCAGCTTGTGCCAGGGCCTCCCCACTCTCACAGCAAAGAACTCCCAAAGCAAAAATTTTGGGCAGAGTTTGTCTAACAGAAAGAAGATTACAACTCTTGAACTACAGCCCAGGCAGGGAGGAGCATGTGGATGCTCATCTGAGTGTCCTGCTCTGAATGTGGGACCTGACCATGTGTGTGCAGGAGGCTTGATGTGCTCCAGAGAGGATGTTTAGCACAGAGCCAGAGGACCACATGGCCATGGTGTTCCTGATGATGGATGGCAAAATGCCATGTTTTATCTCTAGCTCAGCTGCTCTCCTGAGGTGGGAGCAGCACCATTGCAGAGGGTGAGCTGTGCCTGGAGCTGTTTGGATGCTGCAGGCTCTGCAGGGACCAGGATGTGTTGTCCACCCCACCACAAGCCCTTGCTCTGCAGCTGTTGTGCATGGCTTGAGTTGCAGAACTTGCCTTGGGAAAGAAAACCAGAATTAGACAGTACCAACAAAAAACAGATTTCCTCCAGAAATCAGGGGCAGGAAATCTCTGTCCCCTGGGCAACTGCTTGAACAACAGCTGGTCTTGCTCCCTCCAGTGTGGTTCTGATGCTGTGTTGGCCTCAGCCTCTGGTGAGCCTACTGGGGCTGGCCCAGCAACCTTCTGCCTTTCCCAGCTTCCCAACCTGCCACCAGCTGTCTTTTTTCAGAGCCCACCATGCACAAAGGCTCATCTGTGCTCAGAGACACACGTCAAAAAAATCATCTCCTGGGTCCTTGAGAGGTTTTGGCGCTGGGAGGAACCAAATCAATCTGCATCCACCCTACAGCCCCAAACAGGAGGGATGTGTCCCCTGACTTCATCTGCCTGTGGATCCAGGACCTCAGCAGAATGATTTTTAAATGAGTCCTGGGGTAAGTTTACACCAGCAGGAGCAAATCCTTCATCAAATGAACCTTTGCCAGCTTGTGATGCCACCTCCCCATCCCACTGGTGGCTTTCACCAGTGGCAAGCAGGAGCTGATAGAGCCCTGCAATTCAGTCTGTGAAGAAATGATCATGAGGTTATCTCTGGGCTTCACCCTTGCCCAGAAAACCCCCATGGCTTTGGGCAGGCTGTCATTACAGACCACTTTTTATGGCTTCCTCAGAACTTTCTCCAGTGGGTCTCTGTCTGCCTTATGTTGAGGAGTCCAAAGCTGGACACAGAAAATATTGTTCCTTGCCCCACAGCAAATGGACAGAGCACACCTTGTGTTCTCACAGCTGAGTTTTCCCCACCAGCTGCATGGCAGATATCAGATGTCTATTACAGATCATTCCTGGCATGTGCTCACTTCCAAACTGTGCCAAGGAACAGCTGGGCAAAGGGCTCCTTTGCTGGCAGCATGTGTGAGTATCCACTGTCTGAGCCTGAACCTCACATGATTTGATTTACTCATGTAGATACAGCCTCTGGATCCCAGACTATTTTGTCTCCCTAGCATGCTCCTAGGGCTGGGCTGTGGTAGGATGAGATCTTTCACTCCACAGCAGGTGGAGATGCAGTCACATGAGCAGCTGGAATGTCATCCCCTTTCTCCTGTGAGGGTGTGAAGGAAGAGCTGGGCATACAGGTGGTTGCATTGGTTGGTGCAGGATTGCCAGAGATGTAAGAGTCTACCTGGATCTAAGGGATTGGGCTATGGGACCTCAGCTTCCCCAGTCAGGATTCATCCAACCACCATCCTGCTTGTGATTCCACAGCTCCATTCACAATGGCATTCTTGGGACAGAAGCAGAGGATATCACCTTCATCTGGCACTCTGCAAGACAAGCACTGACCTGTTGCCTGGGAACAGCAAACAAATTCCAGTGGGGGAATTCATGGCATGCCTTGATGAACTAACATTCCCAGTTATCCCTGAGTCTTGTGCTGATCGACAGACTGGGCATGAGGTTGGGATTTATCCTGGTTATCTGTGGCTGCAAAGACCCCAGAGGTGCCTGGATGGCTTTTGCAACCCTTTTAGAAGCTCGTATAGGTCTCATAGGGTAGTACTAAGGAACCCCTATTTTGTAGCCTTCTGAGCTCTATCAGGTACAGACAGCTGGAGTTCAAAGCTCAGACAAGCCTTTCCCACAAAAATCCTCCTCCTCATTTGACTTTCTCCCATGAGGACAAATCCTTAGTGTCTTCTCAGAGCTGAACTCTAGCCTGGATTAAATTCTCACCAGCCTACATCTTTCAAGGGATGGAAGATGTCACCTTCTCATTTCTTCTGCCACCCTGTCCTGCCCCTTGGCTTGTCTGACTGTCCTCCTGCAGGTAAAAGAGTTGGATTCAGCTGAATCCACGGACTACATGTGGGTCTTTTCTCTGGGAAATGGTCCCAGTTGGGCAGGTCTGGTGGTCACACATGGAAGTCACCTGGCAAAGGGTCATGCTGGGAATAGCTTTTACTGAGTGCTTCAAACAATAAATATTTTTTTTGCTTTTGTGTTTAAAGGGTTGGAAAATGGTATTTGAGTAGGAGTGTGGTCTCATGAACACTTCTGTGCTGAGTGGATGAATATGCCCCCATGGCAGTGGGCTTGAAACTAGATGATCTTTAAGGTCCCTTCCAACCCAAACCATCCTATGACTCTATGATGATTCCATGATATTTTAGGGTTCTTTGCAGCCAGATCAGCAAGGACTGGAACACACAGACTCAGGAGAGTGGGGCTAAAGAGAACATGCCTTTTTTCAGAAGTCTACATTTTCATTACTGTCAGAGGGACAATGCTGCCTGTAAACTGAGCATTCCACCCTTCCTGACTGAAAACTGACTGGCCAGCAGATCCAGAACGTATCAGGAGCAGAAGGCCCAGTGACCATGAGAGAGGTGTGCAAGGTGAGCTGCACGAGCCCACGTTTCACTTTCTTAGGAAACCAGCTGTAACCATTGTGGCTGAGCAGTCCCAGATAAGAGGCACAAATAATGAACCCTGTGGATGAATGTGGGAAGTAAACAGTTTAATTTGGAAGGGTGCCTTGATTTAAAACCCACCCTCTGCTGTCCTCGTACATCAGCGTGCGTCAGAGACACGGGCTGGAGCTGGGGAGCAATTTGGCTCTGAGCTCAGCCCAACACTGTTTTCAGCAGTGGTTCCTAAGCCAACAGCCAGGGCTGGGTAATCTGGCTCTCCTGGAGGTTCATCCAACTGCAGGGGATCTCCAGGGGAGTGCTGGAGAATAACTGAGCTGCTTGTGGGTGAATGGAGACACTAGAATGAATGAATTGCTGGACTCTGGCGACGGGTGCTGACCCTGGTGAGGTCAATGGGAATTTTCCTGTTTGATTCATCAGAGCAAGAATTTCATCTCCCAGGGAGGACTTTTCCCTGGCTCTGACCAGTGCCTCAGCAAATTGGCATAGCTCTCTCATTACATCATTGTTTTCTTGCTTTCACAGAAATGATTGACCCAGAGAGAAATATTTTACCTGGAAAGGGAGACCAGGAGCTGACAAAGGAAGGGGAGTGTCAAAACTTCATGCTGAAAAGACACAGGAGGGCTGAGAGTGGTTCTGGACAGTGAATGGATTTAGGCTGTTGGAGCCCATAGGAAGAAAGCTGCCAGGGGTAAAGAGGCTAATTTCTTTGAGACTGTTGCTGGGTGACCACAGAGGAAAGGAGGAGCAGCAGAAAAGCTGTTTGTGAATGGGGAGGGCAGCCTGTCAGGGACAATGGGGCACAGCTTTCAGATCCTCTCAACATGTTTAAAACATGTTAACCTGGGTTCTTAGGAAAAAAAAATCTTCCTTGTGAGGATGGTGAGATGCTGGCACAGGTTGCTCAGAGAAGCTGTGGCTGCCCCATCCCTGGAAGTGTTCAGGGTCAGGTTGGACAGGGCTTGGAGCAACCTGGTGTAATGGAAGGGGGTGAAATGAGATGACCTTTAAGATCCCTTCCAACTCAAACCATCCTAGGATTCTATGATTGCTTTAAGAACCTGGCACAACCTGGAGTGAATATGAGGGGTCTTGCCTGAGAAACACAGACCACACTTGAATTTATGTCAAGCCAGGTCACTTTACACCAAAAGTGATGCCAAAATCGCTGTCCCTATTGCAACTATTTTCTTTGGAAAGGGAAATAAAGAGACAGAGTCACCCTGCTCTGCTGGGAAGGTGAGGGCTGCTGTGTTCACTCTGAGTGTACCTCTGACAACTTTGCTAAGTCATAGACAGGCACTTGCTGCTCATTAAACTCAAGTTTATTGCTTTCAAGGTAAGGAGAAAGGCAATTTATCACCTGTGTGTGTGACAGGTAACAACCAGAGTCCCAGTGAGGTGATAAATAGTTTGGATGGCCCCAATTTTTTCTTGTCACAGTGTTTCCTTGGAAGTCACTGCAAAAGCCAAGTGTTCAGGAGTTCAGGTGTGAGTCCCCAGCCATGTTCTCCCAGGTGAGCAACAGTCACAGAAACCACAATATCTCCTTCCCAGCAGCTGTTCCTGCCTTGTCAGTGGAGCCTGCAGCTCTCCATGTGCTGCAGTTGGCTCCTTTGGAAACCTTCAGCTCTTTGTGGTGGTGGGTGACAGACTTTTGCAGCAGAGAATGATGGGCTCAAAGCAGTACTGAGTCAGGTATTCCCCAGAAATGCAGTTTCCAACTCTGCACAAGCCCCCTCCGTGGTTACAGCCCTCTGGTCCATGAGCATCTCCTGTACAAAGAAGCAGCAAGTTGGTGGGTAAAATTCATGGGGCTTTCTGTGGGACCATGTGCCCAGCCAGGCAAGCCAGCACTGGGAGCACACATGGAGCCTGGACATCCCCATCCCACAGGACAGCTTCAGACTTCCATGTTAAAATTCCCAAGTTCCAGAGCCAACCTCCCTCAAGGAACATTTTATCATGAAGTTGTTTTTTCAGGACGTTGGCAAAGACTGAGCAGGGGAGGTCAGGGTGGTTGCCCTTGCCCTGCCAAGGAGGCAGCTCCAGCCTGAGAAAAGGCAGGAATATTTTCCCAGAGCATCTCCTCTAGGGCTTCTCCTACAAAGGCAGAGTTGCCCCATTTTCACAGCTTCTTCTTAGGGGGGTTGGAACTAGGTGACCTGTAAGGTCTCTTCCAACACTAACCATTCTATTATTCTATGAATTCCTGCTCTTTTTTTCCATTACCCCAAGGGATTAACTCATGCATTTTGCCAAAGTACCTCACCCAGAAACCTGAGGGCACCTTTCCTCAGTACCCATAATATTACACAGCAAGGAAAGACTATTCCTGTTCCAGATCCCTCTGTTTACCACCCTTGGCCTTCCTGGTCTTACCGTGCTGGGTCAGGGAGACGAAGATGACAATGACCATGAGGATCCCCATTGCTCTGGCTCTGCTGGAAAATGGCAGGGCTGAGTGTGAGATTTTGCAGAAGCCTCTGTGTGCTGCTGGCGTGTTGGAGAGGCAAGGAGCAGGCAGGAGTTAATTATATTCCAGTCTCAGGAGTAACATTTGCTGCTGAGAACACTTCATGTCGTTCTGACCCAGTGCTGTGGCTCCAAACAATGTTGACTCGCTTCACATTCACTGGTTATTGGCTTTCCTGATTCCCTTCTCCCTGGCAGCTGGCATTTTGTGCTGGTAGATTGCCAGCTGGGAAAAAGGCTCAGGGGGTCCTCTGCCCTTCACCTACAGCCAACAAAGTCCTGGGAAGAGATGGGTGGGAGAGAGGCAACCTGCAAGGGAAGACTCCTGAGGAGCAGTGCAGCCTAGGAGTGATTCATTTTTAATCTGAACACACATAAATATTTTCTTCAGCTGAAACCTGGGTGTGATTTTTTTTCCAACTTTGGCTTCCAAGGAATTTGGGAGGCTCCATTCCTGAGTGTGATGAGCCCAGAGCACTGGTGGAGGAGGTGGCTGTTGGTTCAGCTGTTGGTTTAACAGTGCACCCTGCAGTGGTAGATCTGTGATACATGTGCAGCTCCTGCCGTGAAATGGGACATTCCTGCTCCCCTGCCTGGCCCTGCTGTTTGCTGTCCCCTCAGCTGTGGTAACAGAGCTGCTGTGTGAACTCATCCTAAACTGGACAGCTGAAAGAGCAAGGTTAAAAGTTCCCTTCTCTCTAAAAAAACCCCAAACAAAACTGAAATCATAAAATCATTTAGTTTGGAAAAGACCTCCTAGTTAATCAAGACCAATCACTCCCCAGCACTGCCAAGCTCACCACTAACCTGTGTTTCCAGGTGCCACATCTACACATCTTTTAAAACTCTTCAGGGATGGGACTTCACCACTGGGCAGCCCCTTCCTGTGCTTCCCTTTCCATGAAGAAATTCCTCCTAATGTTCAACCTGAACCTCACCTCGTACAGCTTGAGGACATTTCTCCTTGTCCTGTTCCTGGTTGCCTGTGGAAAGAGACCAGCCCCCTCCTGGCTACAACCTCCTGTCATGTAGTTTTAGAGAGCAGTAAAGTCCCTTCTGAGCCTCTTTTTCTCCAGGACAAACATCCCCAGCTCCCTCAGCCACTCCCTAGAAGTGTTCAGTGTTCAAGGAATGTCTGGAGGTGGCACTCAATGCCACGGTCTGGTTGACAAGGTCGAGATCCGTCAAAGCTCAATGATCTTGGGGGTCTTTTCCAACCTAAATGGTTCTGTGATTCTCTGATTAATTATCCTGAATCCTGTAAAGCATTCGAGGATATCATCATGGTAAATAAGACTAGGCTGGTAAGTAGGATTAGGAGATGTGGTTTCCAGGACAAACAGCAGTGGATTTCAGTGTGTGGGTGGAATGGAGAGACCTTCTGCCTCTTTCCATACATACACAACTGTTATACCTGTTTATTTAGCATTTATTGCCTTTGCCATGCAAAAAGAAACATGTCACCTCTAGTTAATGACACACTTTGGATGTTGAGAATACCAGAAATTTCTAGGAAAAAACCCTCATTTGTTTTCTTGGCCATGGTTTTCTGCAGTTACAGGAGGTCTTTGTCACACTTCTGAGCAGCACTTCCATCCCCTGCGAGGGCAGAGTCCCACTTCTTCTTCCACACATCTGATTTCTGGGGGTACACAATGACCCCCATCCTCTTCACAAGTGTGGGAGTATGATGTTGTGTCTGCAATTCAGAGGACTAAGTCAAACCAGAAAATATGACACCATCATCTGAACCAACTCATACATAAAACAATTGTTGTGAAGTTGTGGTTGCTGTGTCTCCAAAGCCAAGACACAGAGATGGACTTTGGGGCTTATCAGAGCACTTCCATAAAAGAAGGAATTTGTGACCCACCAGCTTGGAAAAGAATTAACTGAAGGAGGGATATTGTAAAGGTATGAAGACAATGCAGAATGTTTACATGTCAAGTAAGTGGCTCTGAATAAAATTGTAAGGGACAAGGTTTTAAAACAAACAGAAGGAAATCCTGATCTAAGGTGGGAGGGAACATCTAGGAAGGACTTTTAAACACAAAGGTTCCTAAATATAAAAATTCTGAGCTGCAAATTCCTGAAAGCCTGGAGAATCTAGAAGGAAGTGTGATGATATGGTTGTGGTCACTTTACAGACACAGAGTAACTGTGTAGAAATACTTCTGGCCACAGATCCAGGGTGATGTGTCAGAGGAGCCTTAGAATTAGCACGGTTGGCTCTGAAGGACATATTTATTAATGATATATGTTAATTATTGAGGAGCACCAAAACCAAGCAAGCCTTGGAAGGATTAGCTAAATTTAGAGGGAAGAGGTCAGCTGGCACCTCTCAAACACAGCAGGGTGTGTCCAGCCAGCAGACCCCCAGCAGATGGTTTATAAGAGGGTTTGTCAAGCAAGGAGGACTCAATTTGGGCTAAACTTTTATTTCCCCAGGCATCTGTTGGACATAGAGCTTTGGGCTACAGGGTATTTGGCCAGCCCAAAATGCTGATGTCAGTGGAGGAACAGACAGGTCCATCTTTGTATGGTGGGAGGAGATGGCTCTGAGCAACCTGATCTAGTGAAAGGGGGTTGGAACGAGATGAGCTCTAAGTTCCCTTTCCATCCCAAACCACGCCGTGATTCTGTGATTTGGAGGCAAAGGGAACAAGTGTGTTTTGCTGCCTTCAGTGCTCCCCTGCCTGGGCAGGGCTCCCACACATACCCACACAGCAGGTTTTCCGGCGCCGGTAGCAGGTTCCAAAGGCAGCAAATGGCTCTGGGCAGGATTTTAAATGGAAGCAGTAGCCGTGGTATTCCAGACAACGCTGGGTGTCTCTGGGCAAGCCAAGACCTACAGGAAGAATGGGATTCCCAGTTGTGCTGCAGAATCAGTCGATTTCTCATGGTCTTCCTCCTGCTGAAACCCCACAGACCTCACTTCTCCACCCCCAAACCTCAAGGCAGCTTTTCCAAGGAACACCCGGCCGTGGGGAACCAAAACTAAGTTATCAGGACCAATCCTCAGGATCTTTAACTCTCTCCTTACTCTCCCTGATTCCCAGTGATGAGATGGACAGAAGAGATGGAGGCCTGGAAAAACAGGAGGCTCAAATCTATGAGAATGACCTTATATAAATTATAGTTTACTAAAAGTTGTTGAACTCTTTTAAGGGCTCTTTAAAAGTAAACTTTAAAATTTGTAAACAGGAAGCTTAGTGAGAAAAGACAGTGGAGTGATGAGAAGGCAAGAAAAGAGGAGAAGGGGGAAAGGAATATTTTCTCCAGCTGTACCCTCACCAGGAATTCATGGAGTCATTCTCCCACAGCAGGTCCAGGCTGCTGCTCCTGTGCCAGGATCAGGCATTTAGCAGGAAGCAAAGTCCCACAGTTCCACATGCTGAGCATTGCCCCAAAAGCCCATGAAAACACAAACTGGGACTCACTGAACAAGGCAGCCTTGAGGCCACACCTGCTATGAATTGAGGCATCCCTAATGTTTGGGACTACAAAGAAAGCTTTTTTACAGCTGGAGGAAAAAGTAAATGTTGATAGCAAGTTTTTGCACATATCCTGGGCATTCATGCTGTAGTGGGAGGGACAGCCCAGCCTTTGGATACTTTCAGGTTCTGGGACTGCAATGCTGCAGGCTGGTCACGCCAGGGGCAGCGTGGTGATCACATGCCCTAAGATGTAACTATGACTTAAAAAAGCCTCCAAAAGGGGGATCTGGTCCAATTAACAGGGACAAGCAGTTTGTCCAGCTCCTTCCTCCTCTGAAAGCCTTAATGCAAAATGAGGAATTTCACTGAGCATGAAGAAAATGCAGAAGAAATATGAAGAACACAATCAGAGAATTTCTTAGTGCAGCAGAATGGTTGAGAAAGGGGAACCAGAATTTTCAGAGAGCTGAAGTCACCTTCACTGGTGCAGCTCAAATTGAGTGATAGAAGAGAACACCTCTGCTCTCTTTTACCCTACACAAGGGAGACTTTCTAACCTTGGAGTTAGAAGAGGCAGATGATTTCCATGGTATTATATTCCAACAGTGCCATAAAGGGACTTCAAAGGGTCAGAAGGAGCCAACAGTGGCTTCTGTGGGGAGGTTCTGGTTTAGTACCTGCTATCCACAGGTTAATTTTTCTCTTCTGCTTCTAGACTGAGAAACAGGGAACTGTTCTAATGAGAGGAGCTGAAAAGCACATTCTGCACCACCACACAAGCGAGTTGTACCTCCTACACAGGCAGACCCCAGTGTGGGTCTTGCCCCTTACCTGGAATAGCCTGGAGGAGGAGAACAACAAGAGCCAGGAGGCAGGAGAAGAGCTTCATGGTGGAAGGTCTCAGCTGCAGCATGGAGAGAGGGCCACAAGGCCAGAACCTTTGAGCAGGGGAGGAGGGAGCACTGTGGCATTTATAGGGCTGTGGGAACAGAGCTGGCTGTCTGGGGGACCTTGGCAGGGGGGAGTGTGGGGTACAGTCTGACCGCTGCACACGGCTAAGCAGGAACAATGGCAGAGGGTCATGAGAGCAAGTGGGGAAATAGCTACACCTCCCTGCCTGACCACTGGAGGGCTGGTTCTCAACCTGACCCACCCCAGAGCGCCGTTACTTGTTGACTTCAAAGATCAAGCTGGTTGGTAAGGGGCAACCTGGAGGAAATTAGCCATCATTTTGGTAGGATAGAAGGCAGCTGGAATATAATAGGATAATCATAGAATGGTTTATGTTGGAAGGCACTTTGAAGCTCATCTCATTCCAAAACCCCTGACATGGGGAGGAACAAATTACACTGGGCCAGGTTGCTCCAAGCTCCATTCAACCTGGCCTCGAATGCTTCCAGGGATGGGGCAGCCACAGCTTCTCTGGGCAACCTGTGCCAGGGCCTCTCCACTCTCTGAGTTAAGAATTACTTCCTATTATCTAATCTGAGCCTTTCCTCCTTAAATTTAAGACCATTCCTCCTTGTCCTGCCACTCCATGTCCTTGTCCAGAGTTCCTCTCCAGGTCTCTTGGAGCCCCTTTAGGCACTGCAAGGGACCCTGGGGTGTCCCTGGAGCCTCCAGGATGAACATCCCTGGTTCTCCCAGCCTGTCTCCAGAGCAGAGGTACTCCAGTCTCTCCTCATTTCATGCTATTTTAAAAAGTCCCTCTCCAGCTTTTTATAGACCCCTTCAGGTACTGGGAGGTGCTACAATGGCAGTGGTCACTGCTACACTCAGATAGATGTGAGCCTCTAACATGGATGTGGCTGCATTGGAATGAGTTGTTCACTTAGAGGTTCTTGGACACAAGTCACCTCTTTAGTGGTAGCAGGACTTTAGGACCCAGCAGAGGTGCAGACACCTGTGCTGGAGATAGTTGTACTTGGCTGACCAAGCCCAGAACTCACAGGGTTTCATTTTGAACAGGTATTATCTCATGGAAAACACGAGTGTCAGTCAAAATGCACCAACCTGTCCTTCTGCAAAGGGCTCACTTGGTTTCAAAATGCATTTAAATAAAAGCATGTGGAAATTGCCAGAAGGTCATCCCAAGGAGGAGTATGTCCCACTGCTCTCCCACACTTCATATGCTCAAATCTGAGCTTTGAGCTCAAAGCTTTGAGCAACCTGATCTAGTGGAAGGTGTCCCTGCCCATGGCAGGGAGTTGGAACTGGATAATCTTGAAGGACCCTTCCAACCTGAACCATTCTGTCATTCTAAAAACACTCCTGCCCTGTTACAGCAGCCTAGAATTAACCAGCTTGGTTTGTGCTTGGGTTGCCAGGGCTTCACTTCCATGGAACATACTCTATTATTATTAAAAATGCCATTTTTCTACTTTAAAAAAGTAAGATCTTGCCATCTTAACAGCAGTCAGCACTGTGGGTTCCTGCACCTATTGTCTGAAGCCCTTGTTCAGCCTCCAAGTGCCCATAAAAAAAAAAAAAGAGTATTTGATTCCTCTTTGCTTCAGGAAATATTTTGTCACTTTTCTGGATAATTTGGCAAACAAAAAAGATTATGTTTTTTTCCTTCACAGCACCTTTTACAGAACAAAATACATTTTTTGACATGTGTATGGATTAAATGCTCCTTATCCTTTATTTCTTTCTCTTGGGAACAACTGTTGCATCACAGGACATACAGCAGGGTCATACATTCTCTGTGTCCCAGAGAAGCTGTGGCTGCCCCATCCCTGGAAGTGTTCAAGGCCAAGTTGGGGCTTGGAGCAACCTGGGATAGTGGAAGGTGTCCCTGCCCATGGCAGGGGGATTGAACTGGATGATCTTTAAGGTTTCTTCCAAGTCAAACCATTCTATGATTCTCTGACTTTATGATACATGAGGTGCAGATTATCAGTTTGCAGATGTACAAAGAGCAGAGGACAAGAGGGATAGTTTTCCTAAGGATTTGTCCATGCAGTGTTTGAGTGATACCAACAGACATATTGGAGGGGCAACTGACAGCCCAGGTTCTCCTTCAGAGCAGGAGAAATCAGCTCACTGAGCCTGTTTCTGTACATGGTATTAGTTGATGTTGTTCTGACCCAGCAGCCTTGATATCAACATAAACCTCCCCCTCAGTGGCTGTGCACTGTTCTCTGCCTCCCTGGTTTCTTTGTTAGCTTTCCATTCCAAATTTGCAGGTGCCATCAAGTCTCCTGAGCAGAAGAGTGGTTTGAGAAATGTTTATGTCCATTTTCAGGCACTCTGGAAAAAGGGAAGAAGTGAAGACCTTGCCAAGAAACCTTCAGCTGGCTCAGGTTCCCACTGAAGCCAAGAGGATCCCAGCTGAGATACTTACCCCACCTCTCCTACAGGATCTGACGTGGTTCTTTGTCAGACTGGAGCAGAAATCCAACTTTCTAAGTCACTAATTATCTTTAAAATTGCAAAAAAAATATGCTTCTGTTTAATGGTGGACTGGAAATGATTCCCTTAAAAAAAAGTATTTTCATTGGAAGTGAAATACAAATTTAAAACCTCAGGTGTGTTAACAACTTGTTAGAAGAAGAGTGAGAGCCCAGTAATCCTACATTCAGAATCCATCCCTCTATTTCCAGCCACTGCACATGGATGTCCTCACTGTCAGGCTCTAAATGTTTATACAACCAAAATTCCCTTCAAATTATGATAGGAAAAATTATTCTAGGTAAAAAAATCTTCAGATTTCAAGTGGTATTCTACCTCAATGACTCTGCACTTTGTTTGCTCTTGGTTTTTTTTCCTCCTTTCCCAGGTTCTTCTAGATAAGAGGCATGTTTTATATGGGTGACAAAAAATGCTCATCCCTTTGTCTAGTGATGTTTTATGAGAGGCTGCTGAGGGAGCTGGAGGTATTTAGCCTGGAGAGAAGGAGACTTGGGAGGGACTTGTTTCAGGTAACAAGTGATAGGACAAGAGAATATGGCCTCAAATTGTGCCAGGGAAGGTTTAGGTTGGATATTAGAAACAATTTCTTCATGGAAAGCTCTGTCAAGCATTAGAACAGACAGCCCAGGGAAATCACAGAATCATAGAATCAATTGGGTTGGAAAAGACCTCTGAGATCATCAAGTCCAATCCTTGGTCCAACTCCAGTCCCTTTACCAGATCATGGCACTCAGTGCCACGGCCAAGCTCAGGTTAAAAACCTCCAAGGATGGTGAATCCACCCCCTCTCTGGGCAGCCCATTCCAATCCCTGAGCACTCTCTCTGCAAAGAAGTTTTTCCTGATATCCAACTTGAATTTCCCCTGACAGAGCCTGAGCCCATCGTGCCCCCTTGTCCTATTGCTGAGTGCCTGGGAGAAGAGACCAACCCCCACCTGGCCAGAACTTCCCTTCAGGCAGTTCCAGACAGTGCTGAGGTCACCTCTGAGCCTCCTCTTCTCCAGACTGAACACCCCCAGCTCCCTCAGCCTCTCCCCACAGCACTTGTGCTCCAGTCCCTTCACCAGCCTCGTTGCTCTTTTCTGGACCTGCTCAGCACCTCAATATCTGGTGGAGTCATCAGCCCTGGAGGGATTTAAAAGCCTTGTAGGTGTGGCACATGGGGACATGGGTCACTGGTGGCCTTGGCAGTGGACTTGCATTGGACTCAAGGACCTTAGAGGTGTTTTCTATTCTAAATGACTCCATGATTCTATGACCTACAGCTGAGGGTGGGGAAAGTCAAGAACCCTCCATGTAGTCAGTGCTTCCTCATGCTCAGTGTTTCAATAGTCACAGGAAAGGCCTGTTCCCAGTTCAGGCAGTTTACCAGTGGACAGGACTACTGGAGATACTTTTTTTCATGCATTTCCATGCAGGATGTGAAAAGGCTGCAGAATTCTGAGCAGGGTTATTAATATGAACCACCCAAAACTGCTTTTAGGCTTTTGGATGTGCTTGTCTGACATTAGATACAAGGAAATGAAAAGGGAGGTTCCCTTGACTCGAGATGTCTGCACTTTGGAGCCACTCCTGTAGCCAGAGTCCTTTCTATTCCATTAGACTCATCCAGCCCTTACTTCTCTCCACTTTCTATGAAGGGAATGCAGAAGACTGGTTCAGGTGGAGGGCTCTGCATTGTCAGCCTCCAAAAAATGGGGGATGAAACTATCCCAGCTGTCTAATCTAATGTAATCTTCTTGCTGTCCCTTAGAGTCATTGGAGATGCAGAGGCTTCCAGAGACTTCCATCCCATCTGAGGCACATCTCTGAGGGATAGAGACAGTCATTGAACCATAGAGACATGGAACAATTCGGGTTGGAAGGAGCCTTGAAGACCCTCCAGTTCCACCTCCACTGCCATGGGCAGGGACACCTTCCACTATCCCAGGTTGCTCCAAGCCCTGTGTCCAATCTGGCCTTGGTCACTTCCAGGGATGGGGCAATCACAGCTTCTCTGGGCAACCTGTGCCAGGGCCTCTCCACCCTCACAGGCAAGAATTTCATCCTGTTATCTAATCTAAATCTTCTCTCCTTCATCTTAAGACCATTCCCTCTTGTCCTGTCACTCCAATCCCTTGTCCAAAGTCCCTCTCCAGCTCTCTTGGAGCCCCTTTAGGCACTGGAAGGGGCTCTAAGGTCTCCCACAGCATTCTCTTCTCCAGGCTGACCACCTCCAGCTCTCTCAGCCTGTCTCCAGAGCAGAAGGGTTCTGACCCTGTGACCTACTTAGTGGCCTCCTCTGCATTTGTCCAACAGGTCTTTCTTGTGTTGAGGGCCCCCGCAGTGCTGGAGGCAGCACCGCAGGAGGGGTCTCACCGAGCTTAGTAGAAGGGCAAGAGCAGAGTAGAGGGGCCTGATGGCTTTGGACAATTAGGAGCAGAAATAAACCCTTTAGTTCTCTTTCTGCTGTGGAGTAAATCTTGTTAATCTGGCCTGGGACTCGTAGGCCTTTGAGAGTGAGTATATATGGAAAGGGAGGACTTCCCTTTCATTATGAAGTTGTCAGTCAGTGGGCCAGGGGTAGCTCTGAAGTAACCTGGAACACTAAAATTATGAGAAACCTCTGCTTTCCCTAAGAACTTATCCAGATTTGCCTTCTGGCAAAGTAAATCAGGAGGATTTGACTGCAGTTGGGGTGCTGTGCTCCTCAGACTAACTGGGTGCCTGACCTTATTTATAACATGGAAGGAGTTGGAAAGGGGTATTGGAGGGAAATGGGGTGTTCCACTGGGAAATTTGGAAATTTAAGTTTTCTATCAAACAGATATCACACAACAATATATTCTGCTTAAAAATACAAATGAACACAGCAAAGCCAAGTGTCCAGCAATGTCTTCTGCACCTCTTCAAAGAGCTTTATGGCCCCAAAATCTAACACAGCAATACACCCCCGTGGGGAGAGACTTACTTTAAATGTCCACAGCTTTGAGCTGACCCCCACCCTCAGGCAGGATTCGGTTGCCTGAACATAATACCATAACAGATATCCTGGTGCATCCAAGATATGACATGGAACAGTGTCTGTGGGATACTCAGAACTTCTGAAGGGACAGCATATCCCATAACACAACACTAGACACCTGAATTTAAGCAGCTGAATCTCAGCTATCCTGTGATGCAGATGGAAGTTAAGCAAGTGGCAGGGTGGGATGGATGAGGAGAGGTGGCACTGGGGGTGGTCAGCTGGGAAAACTGGGGGGAGAGTCTAATAGTGACCACTGGAATAAATAGCCAAAAAAAAAAATAAAAGGGCTCTGGAGAATCCCCCCCCCCTCGTATTTCCAGGAAGGAAACAAGCTGCTTTTTTAGTCTGGCCTAGGAATGGAGGGTCCTTCACTAAGAAAAACGCATTTCTAGCTTGATTTACAGCTTGTGGAGCCCATGAGCTGGTTCCTGGCTCCCTCTTGTGGGAAGAGCTACTGGAGGAGGAAGAGACCTTGTTGGGCAGGATTTGCTAAGGTGGAAAGGTAAAAGCAAGAGGAAATGCCTCTTTGCTCCATCTTCAGCATGGATAATCCACAGAGTAAATGTGTGGCCATTTTTAATATATTTGGAGAACAGGGATGGGTATTGGCTTCAGATACTGAATTTTCAGGACTGGAGGGAGTCACATTCAGGGCAAGTGTATAACTATAACCCTAACTTCTTTCTAACTTCATATAGTTTTACAACATTTCTATAACTTAAAAAAACTCTGTGTGTATAGTAATACTGAGAGATCTTCTCTGGCCAGGCTCTGGCCAGGATTAGGTTGGGCCAGACAGGAGTCTGCAGGTTCTTTCTTTGCACTGCTTTTCCCAGCCCCTGCCTGCATTGTGAACCCTTACCCAGTCACCCTGGTACCCAGCTGACCCCAGAATGCTGGGGGGGAAATGGAGGTGGAGAGGAGGGAGGAAGATTTCCCTTCCTCTCTGACATCCTTGTCCATGACAACCTTGCAATAACCACCTATGAGGAAAGGACTGGGCAGCCAGGGCTGGTGGTTGGCTTTGCCTACACTGGTGGAGGACGTTGCCTACACTGGTGGAGGATGTTGTCTGCACTGGTGGGGCATCTCTCCTTCCTTGCAGAAAGTCCAGCTGCTGTTTTCAGCTAATACAGGCTGGTGGCTGGGGCAGGACATCAGGAGCTGTGACTGGACTGAGTCCATGGGGGTTCTACTCTGAAAACTGTCCATGGCTATTTCTGGATACACACCCAAAGCCCACCTTGGGTTGTCCTGTGTTGCCCCCTGGACCACCATCATCCTTAGCAGCATCCCTGAGCCTGATTCCTGCCTACACTAATCCTGTAGATCCCCTCATTCCACCATGCTCATCCTGCAGCATGGACTGATCTCTGCAGGCAGCCCATGGCCACCCTCCTATTAAGTTTGCCCCTTTCCCTCGGGTTGCCCCTTCCCCTCCATAGCTACAACTCTTGAGGGTGTCTGATCCCTGTGGGGTGGTCTCCATGGTGAGGACATTCCCAGTGGCCAGTCCACAGCCCCTGGACCCCTCCACCCCGACCTCGTGGCGCAACGGCAGCGCGTCTGACTCCAGATCAGAAGGTTGTGTGTTCAAATCACACCGGGGTCAGACCTTGGGAACTGACAACACTTCCCTTTGTTTTTCTGGGGGGCTCCTCTGTGGGAGGGCCCTGGGCAGCTATAGGGGAACACCTCGGGAATGGGCTGTATGAGGAACAGGATGCCCAGAGCTTGCTCTTGAGCCAGGCTCTGTGCCAGAGGGAAGTTATGGGTCATGATCCAAGTAGAGGCCAAAGCAGGGAGGTGTTGTGGTGGGTGTCTGCTGCAATTTGCCTCATGAAGGAAGCAGAGCCTTCATCAGGAAAATGAAGAAAGCTTTTTAACTGCAGGTTCAGTCACTCCTGGGGGATCTGGACATACCCTCAGGCAATACATTCCTGGCAGGGTAAAATGGGGCAGTACAGTCAGTCTAGGGGATTTCTGTAGGGGGATCAAGAGCAATTATTCAGTGTAGGATCTGGAAAATGGGACAGGTTTCTGATGAACAGCATGAGAAGGGGATTTTATTAAAAAGTTTGAGAAATAGTATCTGGAGAGCTCTAGTTTGGGCAACCTCAGCTCGTGGCCCACATGAAGATTATGGAAGCAAAACTCCATGAAAGTCATGTCCAAACAAAGGAAGGATGTGATAATGACTGAAAAGAGGGACCATGGAGTTACCAAGGGCAGACCAGCACGACATGTTACATTGAAGAGAAGATTTCTTTGATGGCCAAGAGAATACCAAGCAACATCACTTATCTTGCTTTGATTTGATCTCTGATAGGGTCTCCCACACATGGCACTGCAGACACACCAAAGCTGAGCTGGATCCAAAGGCAAAGGGAAGTGGCAGGACCAGGAGACCAGAAGTGTTGGGGTCAATAGTTGGCAGACCAGCTGATGTGCTTCATGGCCTGATGCTGCACTGAACATTGTTTGGTGTCTGTGGTTGGCACAGAAAAGCTTCTACAGAAGGAAGGACATGGGCAGCCTGACAGGGACACAGGAAGGATGAGGGGACAGGGCCAGTGGCGCAATGGACAACGCGCCTGACTACGGATCAGGAGATTGCAGGTTCGACTCCTGCCTGGCTCGACACTTTTAGTCCAGGGAACTTCCACCTGCTCCCTCCATCAGCATCCTCATTCTCTTGCCCATTATCCCTCCTCCCAGACCTTCTGCAGGGCAAAGTGCTGAGGTGCCCTCTTGCCCTGCAGGAAGCAAAGAGTAACTCCACACCTCATGGGCACTACAAAAGGGGCAGAGCTGTGGCCCCCACCACAGCCAGGGGCACCACAGCAAACCCCTCAGCAGGACACAGACACCTCCTGAACTGCTGCCCTGCAGTCTGGACAGACCCAGCACTCCCAGGCTGCCCTGACACCTCATGTGCTCTGGTTGCCAACCCCCTCTGAGGCTCACATTGGTCTTGCTGCTCTTTGTCAGTGCCTTACAAAGTTCTGCTCTGGAACAGTGACCTGCTCACAGCTTTGATGTCACAAAATGATGCTCCTGTGATGCTGATGCCAGAGAGATGGACAAAAAGCCTAGAGGGGTAAGGAACTCCAGAAGACAGCTGTCTTTTGTCACCTCCACAACAGCCAGGCAGTTTCAGGGTGAGCCAGGCAGGAGCTGAATCTGCAGTCTCCTGATCCTTCTGCTGGGCAAAGTGCTGGGGCGTCCTCTTGCCCTGCAGGAAGCAAAGAGTAACTCCACACCTCATGGTCACTACAAAAGGGGCAGAGCTGAGGCCCCCACCACAGCCAGGGGCACCACAGCAAACCCCTCAGCAGGATGCCAGTGCCTCCTGAACTGCTGCCCTGCAGCTTGGACAGACCCAGCATGTCCAGGATGTCCTGGCATGTCATGTGCTCTGGTTCTCAGCCCACTCTGAAACTCATGTTGGTCTTGCTGCTCTTTGTCAGTGCCTTGCAAAGTTCTGCATGTGACATGCATGACCTCCATGTTCTCAGCCCAGAACAGGATCCAGAGAGGTCTTGGAGTTTCTGGCCATGGAGTTATTTGAAAAACCTCACGTTGAAGGTTTTTGTGGTCTGAGCAGGGATTAGATCACCTGCTTCTCAAGGATCTCTGAAAATCTATTTTTTCTATGCTTAACCAAATCCTCTTGCACTGTCCTCTGCTCTCCTTATAAAGCCCATCCAGTGATGGGAAGCCCCCAGAGCTTCAGGAGGGCTGGGCCAGTGGTGCAATGGACAGCATCTGACAACAGAACAGGAGATTGCTGGTTCAGCTCCTACCTGGCTTGAAATTTTCCTGTCACAGCCTGACCATCATACTGATGTGACAGAGGACATCTATCTCCACGATATCCTGCCTTTGATGGTGTTTGTCCCCTCTTCCTGGGCTTCCTGCACAGCAAAACTTCCCTTGCTTTGGGGGAGGCTTTGTCTGGATACACTGAGATGGTAAATCACCGAAAGAGGAAGCCTGAGGGGCTGTGTCCTCTACAACCTTGGAGATATTCAGAGTTCAAGTGGGCAAGGCTGGTCTGAACATAATAAGCTAGGCAGAAGTCTCAACTAAAGACTTCCACATTTTATTTTCAACCAAAATCACTATTAATCAATGTGGAATTTCTGCTTCCATGTTCTTTTGCTGGTCCATCCCATATTGGCACACTCATGGAGTTGTCACCACCATTTGGGACCTTCACCCTGCCTGGGGCTTGGACAAGGAAGGTTGAAGATGCCCAGATCAATTGGTCATCATGGAAGATATTGCTGCAGCTCATCTGCCCTGCCCTCTGTCATCACTCAGGAGCAAGTGGAGGACAACACAGCTGGCCTTGGGCTGATCATTCTCCTCTGCTGGGCACCACAGCTCCAGAGAGTCCTGGGCTGCTCCAAGCCCTGTATGGGCTGGGAAATGTAGCTGTACATCCCATGAGGAAGGCCAGCTGTGTCCTCCAACCCACCAGAGCAGCTGAGGGGCTGGAGGCCACCATCTGAGCTTGCTGTCTGGCACCTTGTCTTTTGGGTGGAGGGACCAATGGGATCACTACTGATCTCTCCCCACAGGTGAATAGGGCAAGGCTGACATGGATGGGGCTCAAGGGAGTAAGGTGATGTCTTCCCACTTCCCTTTGATCACCAACAAATCTGGGTAATACAGAAAGCACAGTGGGATCAGCAGGTGGGACCAGAGCCTGGAGCCAGTGGCACAATGGACTATGAACAAGATTGACTCTAGATCAGGAGACGGCAGACTAAACTCCTGCTGGTTCACCCTGAAACTGCCTGGCTGTTGTGGAGGTGACAAAAGACAGCTGTCTTCTGGAGTTCCTTACCTCTCCAGGCTTTTTGTCCATCTCTCTGGCATCAGCATCACAGCAGCCTCATTTTGTGACATCAAAGCTGTGAGCAGGCCACTGTTCCAGAGCAGAACTTTGTAAGGCACTGACAAAGAGCAGCAAGACCAATGTGAGCCTCAGAGGGGGTTGGCAACCAGAGCACATGAGGTGTCAGGGCAGCCTGGGAGTGCTGGGTCTGTCCAGACTGCAGGGCAGCAGTTCAGGAGGTGTCTGTGTCCTGCTGAGGGGTTTGCTGTGGTGCCCCTGGCTGTGGTGGGGGCCACAGCTCTGCCCCTTTTGTAGTGCCCATGAGGTGTGGAGTTACTCTTTGCTTCCTGCAGGGCAAGAGGGCACCTCAGCACTTTGCCCTGCAGAAGGTCTGGGAGGAGGGATAATGGGCAAGAGAATGAGGATGCTGATGCAGGGAGCAGGAGGAAGTTCCCTGGACTAAAAGTGTCGAGCCAGGCAGGAGTCGAACCTGCAATCTCCTGATCCGTAGTCAGGCGCGTTGTCCATTGCGCCACTGGCCCTGTCCCCTCATCCTTCCTGTGTCCCTGTCAGGCTGCCCATGTCCTTCCTTCTGTAGAAGCTTTTCTGTGCCAACCACAGACACCAAACAATGTTCAGTGCAACATCAGGCCATGAAGCACGTCAGCTGGTCTGCCAACTATTGACCCCAACACTTCTGGTCTCCTGGTCCTGCCACTTCCCTTTGCCTTTGGATCCAGCTCAGCTTTGGTGTGTCTGCAGTGCCACGTGTGGGAGACCCTATCAGAGATCAAATCAAAGCAAGATAAGTGATGTTGCTTGGTATTCTCTTGGCCATCAAAGAAATCATCTCTTCAATGTAACAAGTCGTGCTGGTCTGCCCTTGGTAACTCCATGGTCCCTCTTTTCAGTCATTATCACATCCTTTGTTTGGACATGGCTTTCAGAAACTCTCCTTTCACAGTCTTTCTGTAGGCACTGAGGTCAGTCTCACCAGACTCCTATTTTTTACTCTTTTCTTGGAAAAACTCCTCATCCTGTTCCTAAAAAACCTCTCTGTATTTCTGTCATTTTGCACCAAATCATTTTCCTCAAACCCTCCACTAGTCCCTGGAACTGGCTGTACCACTCCTTGTTGGCCTTCCAGGAAAATGTTGCATGAAGATAAATCAGATCCCCTCAAGTGACTGAGCCTGGAGCTATGAGATTATTGACCTTTTAGAGGGAACCTTCACTTCCTTCAACTTCTTCATGAGGCAAAGTGCAGCAAACATCCACCCCAACACTCCTCTGCTTTTTCCTGCACTCTCATCATGACCCACAACCTGTAGACTGGGCCCACAGAACCTGTCTCAAAGGGTAGCTCTGGTCATCATGTTCCCCAACAGCCCATTTTCCAGGTGCCAGAGGCTCCCTGAGCCCTGCCCTCATCAGAGCAGCTCCTCAGAAAAGCAGAGGCAATGCAGAGGGGTGGCAGTGGTGCCCCAGGTCTCACCCTGCTGTGATCCAAACACGCAGCCTTCTGATCTGGAGTCAGATACACTGCCCTTGTACCATGAGGCCAGAGTGGAGTGGTCCAGGGACCATGGGCTGGGCAGTGGGAACGTCCTTTCCATGGGTACCACCCTAGAGACACCCTGGACACCCCCAAGAGAAGGGCTATGGGAGGTAGAGAAGACAGAGCCATCCCCTGAGGAAAGGTTGGCCATAGTCTGTGCATTGCATGGTGACACAGCTGGAGGGTGAGAGCCCAGGAAAGGAAGGGGCAGAGGGGCAGAGTGAACTGCATGGATCCAGCATATCTGGGGTCAGTTGACCACAAAGAAACTCCATCCATCACCTGGGAATGTGATCCCAGACAGACTGTGCAAAAGGCGTGAATGAGTGTTCCATCCTGCACCTGGATGCATCTTCCAGGTGAATGGGGCTTCTGTCACCAGAAAGTTGTTGGGCAACTATCCTTCCTACCCCTCTGGAGACACCACACCCAGGAGACTGTTTCTCCTAGGACAGGCTCTTCAGGACTGCTCTGGGCAGTGATCATTTTTGGCCTTCTTCTTCTGCAGTATCTCATTTAGAGCCCCGTTTGTTCATCAAGACAACAGGCAAAGATGGTCCCACACCTGTGTCTGCTGAACTGAAATTCCCATTCCTTCAAAGAACAGCCCAATGTTTGGGATGATATTTTGACAAAGAATGTCCCATCCCCGACCTCGTGGCGCAATGGCAGCGCGTCTGACTCCAGATCAGAAGGCTGTGTGTTCAAATCACACCGGGGTCAGCATGTCCATCTCTGCTGATGTGAGTGGGCATCTCAGGAGCCATTGTTTTTTCCCTCCTACCCTGTCCCCCACAGCCCTGGTGAAGGGCAGCAGAGGACCCATAGAGAGTGGTCTTTTCTTGCTGGACAGTGTTCAAAGTATATGGATAACTTCAGCCTTCCCTCATCCTGTGTTTGAAAAGGCGACAGGATTACTGGGTATCCCAGATGTGGCTTCTTGTCTTGATATCAGTTCTTCTGGTTCCAAACCCCTATGGAAGGGCAACGGCATCTGACTGCAGACAAAGGCTTTGACAAGAAGCCCAGCCTGCAGTCTGCTGATTTGTAGCAGGACGTGTTATCTGTAGCAGCTCTGACTCTTGTGAGCCTGGCACATCATGGCAACAGCTTCTCTTGTTGCCATTTGTGTTTTCTTCCCCCATCTTATCCCTGTGCTCTCTGAGAAAAGTCTGTTGAAACATCTGGCTGTGGGAAACCAAAATGAAGCAATAAGGACTAGTCCTCAGGATCTTTAACTCTTTACTATATTCCTGATTCCTCATGGTGAGATGGACAGAGGGGATGGACAACTGGAAGAAAAAGGAGGCTCAAATCTGTGGAATGACCTTATATGAGTTATGGTTTACTAAAAGTAGTTGAACTCTTAAGGGCTCTTTATAGGTGAATTTTAATATACATGAACAGGAGGCATAATGAGAAAAAACAAACAGTGGAGCAATGAGAAAGGCAAGGAAAGAGGAGAAGGGGGAAAAGAATATTTTCTCCAGCTGTACCCATACCAGGGATTCATGGAGTCATTCTCCCACAGCAGG
This sequence comes from Pithys albifrons albifrons, assembly GCF_047495875.1. NCBI lineage: Eukaryota > Metazoa > Chordata > Aves > Passeriformes > Thamnophilidae > Pithys > Pithys albifrons. The sequence goes on from NC_092459.1 coordinate 518,479, forward strand.
TCCAGGCTGCTGCTCCTGTGCCAGGATCAGGCATTTAGCAGGAAGCAAAGTCCCACAGTTCTACATGCTGAGCATTGCCCCAAAAGCCCATGAAAACACAAATTGGGACTCACTGAACAAGGCAGCCTTGAGGCCACACCTCCCACAAGCTCAGGCATTCCCGGTGTTTGGCACAGCAGCTGAATGATGACATCTGAACACAGCACTGGGCTAACATCTTCAGAAGTTTGGAGTCCAGTCTGGAGAAAAGGAAGCTCAGGGGGGACCTTCTCACTCTCTTCAACTCCCTGAGAAAAGGACAGAGCCAGGTGGAGGTCGGTCTCTTCTCCCAAGGAGCAAGTGATGGGCTCAGAGGAAACGGCCTCAGGTTGCACCAGGGGAGGTTTAGGTTTGATATTAGGAACCATTTCTTCACTGAAGGGTTATTTAGGCATTGGAACAGGATGCCCAGGGCAGTAGTTGAGACCTTGGGGTCATGGGTTAGTGGTGGGCTTGGCAGTGCTGAGTTCCTGGTTTGACTCGATGATCTTAGGGGGCTTTTCCAACCTAAATGGCTCTATGGTTTCTGTAGCTATTTAGCCAGTGAGGAAGATCAGCTACAGGTATCTGGTAGACTGAGCATCTCAAAAAGGCTTTTCCTATGAATTTGTGGGTGATGGGATTGCTTGTGTGCTTTGATGCTGCTGGCCTGAAAGTGCAAGGAGCTTAATCTGCCAAGACATAGAGGATCCTGTTGGATTACTGTCTAGGATTGAGCTGGCAAAATACCAAGTGTCCAAGACAGAAAGAAAGGGTTCCTCCTCCCCCCAGCCAGCTAAGGGAAAAAGAAGAGGGAGAGAAAAAACACCCCCTCTAAACCAGGTTTATGCTGAAACTAACTACATGTATTTATACAGAAAAGAGAAAATTAAGAGAAAACTACAATATAACACACACTTACACAAGTTATATAACAAGAAATAACTTCCCTCTCCCCAATTAATACCAAGTGTATCACTTTAGATCTATAAGTACTCTAAAGGACACCCTGCAAGAAAGAGAAGGTATAACAACTAAATATTTCTGCTTCTCTGAACTCAAACAAAATGCAAGCAGTGGCAGCAGGGGCAAGGCCTAGGGTAGTAGAAGAGCTGCAGCACGACCTTCTCTGTACTCCAGCCATGGTGGAACTGCACAAGCCACTCCCACACACTGGATTTTACCCCTTTTGAGATGATGTAATATGGTATGGAATACAATATTGTTGGCTAGAAGAAGTCAGCTGTGAGCTAGCCCAGCCCAGCTCAAGTCAGCTGACAATCCCAGGCCTGGTCTGAACTTTAAAGCCTAAATTTAGGCCTACTTTGCTAACCCATAACAATTACCCAGATTTGGAAGCCCCACTTTGTGCCTATACCTTGCCTGGCACCACTCACAAGTATTTTGGGGGACGGGGACAGAGGGGAAAATAGACAACCACTGGGCTCAGACCATCCCAGAGCTGGGCATCAGAGCTCCAGAGAGCTCTGGGAATGCCCTAAGCCTGGCACTGCCTGGGAATCACAGCTACAGACAGAAGGCAAGAGAAGCTGATGAACCAAGGAAGGCAAGGGCCTCAAGATGCTTCCACTGTCAAAAGTCCCCAAAGTGCATGTCCTTCCATGGCTCCCATTCCCACTTACCTGATGAATGTAGACCTAAGACACTTTATCTCATGTCCCTAAATTGCTGATGTGCCACCAAGGGGTTGAGTGAGCAGAGACTTCCTCCGTGGTTGACCTCCAGATGTCGCCACCTCCCTGTTTGCAATGTCACAGAATCCTAGAATCATTAAGGTTGAAAAACTCCTCCAAGTTCATCAAGTCCAATGTCTTTGACTCTGCCAAAAGCAAAGATCAAGGGGAGCACTCAAAGGCAGCAGAGATGAGTCCTGACTGTGGATCAAACACACACAGCTGTAACAAGGGCACACATTGCAGTTGGAATCTGTACCTGGCAAACCCTGCGTGTGTGAGTCCATTCCTCCAGTTGCTGGGCAGGATTTATAACACCATTTTGTCTTCAAACTGTGGTTTTTCTGTCCCTTTGACTTCTCTGAGTGGAAAGAAACTCAAGTATTTTTAAAGCTCTTCCACAGCTGAAAACCCCAATACAGTACAATTTTCTAGATGCTGTTGCTGGGGGTACTAACACATTCTTCAAAGAATGGTATCTGGTAAGAAGGATTATTCTGGTACACTTCTGCTTAGGAGTATTATTTTCATTGCCAGCCAATGGAAACAGTTTTTTACATTTCACAAAAAATGCTGAATTTACAATTATTCTCACTTTTCTGTGGGCTGAACTCGTCAGACTTTTTAAAGTCTTTTTTTTTTTTAAAGAAGGAGCTACTTGAGTCATAGTCTAGGGAAGGTGTCCTTGCCTACAGCAGGGGGTTGGAACTAGATGACCTTCAGGGTCCCTTTCTAACCCAAACCATTCTGTTATCCTATGAAGGGCTGGTTGGTGATGAGGTTTAATCAAAGGGACAGTTTAACAGAGAGTAGAACTTGATGTCTCCCATGCAAGACAAGTCATCATTGGTTACTTAATAACCAAGTTATTTCATAAGCTTGAGACTCTCCAAATGTTTCTACTTAAGATACTCCGTCTTGCATAAACCAGGAAATCTTTGAGGCCATATCAAGTGTGGAAATGTGAGGGAGAAAGCCTTAAAATAGTCCATAAAGCTGTAAATTGCAGTAACAAATGCTCTGCCATATATTTATTTCCCAATGAAAATCCAGTTCTCAGGAAACTGTGATCAGTCCTATCAAGGTCTGTTATACAAAGTAGTTTACTCTAAACAGCTTGACCAGAGGAGGATGTGAAGCCTGTGAGCCCAAGTTTGGCTCTCCTGAGCTGAGACCTCTGCACATAGAGACAAACTGGGTCCAATTCTGGATTTTTTGTGTCTAATGAGCATGATTGCAGAAACTTGGACTGTATTGTGTCAGGCAGCAAAGATTTTCCCTGGCTGTGTGAACAGCTCTGCCACTCCTGTGTCATCAGGCTGTGCTCCCTTCTAGCACAACTGTGCTGGAAGGTAAAGTTTTGTTTTCATTTCTCTCCCCACTGTTGGCTCAAGGCTCAGCTTCCAAGTTGAGGACCAAGTCACATCTCCTGTTATTGACCAAGGAAAGGTCACTTTTGATCTGCTGGGCCGTCTTAAGGGTAAAGATCACAGAATAGGTGAGGTTGGAAGACACCAGTAGAGGTCATAGAATAGAGTCATAGAATCGTAGAATCAATGGGGTGGGAAAAGCCCTCCGAGATCATCAAGTCCAACCCTTGGTCCAACTCCAGTCCCTTTACCAGATCATGGCACTCAGTGCCACATCCAATCTCAGGTTAAAAACCTCCAGGGATGGTGAATCCACCACCTCTCTGGGCAGCCCATTCCAATGCCTGAGCACTCTTTCTGCAAAGAATTTCTTTCTGCTCTCCAACTTCAATTTCCCCTGGCGGAGCTTGAGCCCATCGTGCCCCCTTGTCCTATTGCTGAGTGCCTGGGAGAAGAGACCAACCCCCACCTGGCCAGAACTTCCCTTCAGGGAGTTCCAGACAGTGCTGAGGTCACTTCCCTCCCTGCTCAAGCAGCATCATCCCAGAGCACAAGCTACACGTGGGGATGAGTTTTTGGAAATATCTTCAACAACAGGATGTGGGAAAAAAGCAAAGAGTGAAATATTCAAGTTTGCAATTTTATTTCTGGTATTTAAAAGCTACACCAACTCCAGGAGATGTAATAAAATGGGGTGACTGGGCAAATAGATGATGGAAGTACACTGGGATAACAAATCTAGGGAGAATATCTCAGACTGTAACAATGGACTCACAGCTGCAACCCAAGAGAGACACCTTGACATCTGCAGACAGCAAACTTGTCAACCTTGGTGCCATGGGAGCATGTGAAAGAAGACAATACCAGTGATGTCAGAAAGCTGAAGACAAGGGTGGTCCAACAGGACATTGCTCTGCTGTGTTACAACATGAGGTCAAGAGTGCCCCACAGAAAGCTGAGGGTTGTTCCTTCCCCAGAGTGCATTTTGGTGGCAGCGTGTGGCTGACATTCACCTTTCTCTGCAGGCAGGAGGCAGAAGGATATCAGTACAGTGATCTCTTTAAAATCAGGCCATAAACCAGTATGACATGGATTATCAGCTGAGAACTCTCAAGAGAGAAATATTTCTTTGGATTTATTTCAGGGCAAAACAACAATAAAAAGGGCTCACAGCAATTTCTTATCTTTATCTCTGTTGAACTCCCCAAACCTGAAAATCTTCAAACCTCTTTGTGTCATCAGTTTCCAGACCTTAATTTGTAACTATTTTCTTGTAAACTCTCTTTGATATTTCTCACTCCTTTTTCCAGGTGCAGACCCAGGATATACTCCTGAATAATTTTCAGGTTATATTCTTAGGAACTGGATGAATATCAGAGCAAAATCCAGGAAGACCTGGACAAAACACGAGGACCACTCTTGTGAGCAGACACCAGTGCTGATAGTGAGATGCAATCAAGAGGAGATGTTTGAAATGAATAAATGTCTTATATGAATATGAGTCAGAGCTCATCGGTGTGTAGGCATCTGTCCCTCTAATATTTCCTGCTCTATCCTCATTCACTGGGTTTTCAAAGCCCCAGAAGTGTGCTGGACACTTCTTATCCCTGATGTTTGCAGTGAAAAAGTCATGATGGGAATTTCTCATGAGAAGGAAAGCAAGGAGATGAAGCTGGAGCATCTTCCAAGGTTGACAGAGGAATAATACTGTCTTTGAGCACAGAGAATCAACCAAACTTTCCTTTCCTTTGCCTGAACTTTTCCTTGGGATTTTGTCCATTGTGTAAGAACAGGAGCTGCCTCTAAGGGGGATTTGATCCCACAGCTTGCCTGCTCCCCTCCTTCCTTTAGGCTTCTGAGATTCTGAGTCATGTTCCTGTACACAGAGCTGCTCTTGCAACTCAATCACTGCACAAGACCTGTGTCCTTTATCCAGGTGAAATGGCTGATCAAATACAGATCTGTTGTAATCTAAAGGACCAATTAGTTTCCAGGTGAAAAGCCAGGATTTCATTTGTGGTGGGATTGCAACAGCTTTGGGTCCAAATCAGGTATGCCCATAACTGCTGAGTGTTTGGGGGCAGAAGGAGTGAGTGGAAGAGAAGGAGAGAAGGAAAGACTATTCACTCTGTCCTGCAAGAACATCCACAGGAAAAAATTCCTGGAGCAGCATCATGTCCTTGTTGGCAAGTGAAACAGTCCAGGGGGAGAAGTGCAGGACTATCAGCTCACAGGCCAACTGGCACTGACCCAGAGTACCCCTGGGCACAGCTGGAGGTTGCCATAGGCTAGGGGTGATTCCCTGTAGGTAGTTTTAATCCAGCCACCTCATCCTGGAGGGTAAAAGAGCTTAACAGTATGGATGTGGCCAGCCATCCCAGCTGGCTTAGAATCATAGACTGGTTTGGGTTGGAAAGGAGCTTAAAAATCATGTAATTTCAACTCCCCATCATGGGTGGGGACACCTTCCACTGTCCCAGATTGCTCCAAGCCCCGTCCAACCTGGCCTTGGACACTTCCAGGGATAAGGCAACCACAGCTTCTCTGGGTAACCTGTGCCAGGGCCTCACCACCCTCACAGAGAAGAATTTTTCTCTAATATCCAGTCTAACCCTGCCTTCTGCCAGTTTGAAGCCATTCCCAGTTGTCCTCTTACTACATGTCCTTTTCCAAAGTCCCTCTCCAGCTCTCTTGGAGCCCCTTTAGGCACTGGAATGGCCCCTAAGGTCTCCCAGAGCCTTCTCTTCTTGAGTTTAAACAATTCCAGCTCTCTTAAGAATGGTGCCTGTTATGTTTAGTTGCATGATTGACACAACTTTCCCATTTTTCCTCTGGCAAACTCCTCCACCCACTGTTGGACTGGCTGTACTGTCACCCATCACCAGACTCCACCAGCCCACAGGAAGGTGTGCCAAAGTAACTTCTGGAATATCCCACAAATTTCCCTCTTCATCATCTTTCCTTCTGTGTCAATCTGAGAGGAGTTAGAAAAGAAACCTCAGATTTTAAGGGTAATTATGTCCCTATTCCCAGTCAGCTTCAGTTGCTATAACTGGCCAGGCCAGAGAACTCTGCCCTGCAGTTCCTGCCTGAGGAGCAGCAATCCCTGGAGCTTGATGTGAAAAGGTCAAGCATTTTTGCATTGATAAGGAGTTTGTCTCTTTACTGTATTTTTATAATCCCTCACCAAGACCAAGCTTTTGCTTACACCCTTTGCACCAACAGCCACAAAGTCACCCTCACTGCCCCTCTGAGGACAGGGTGGGTTAAACTGTGTTTTACACCCCAGAAAAGACGTGGGTGTGAAAAGTGTACCGAGGACTCTTGAGAAATGCAATCCTTCACTCTGCTGGCAAGTCTTGGCTTTTCCAAAGGCCAATTTCCTAGAAGTGTCTGGCTCATTACCCAGGAGGAATCCCATCCTTGGAGGGGGGATTGAGGTGTTACCACTTAAGACATAGTTTCCCAGAAAAGTCATGCACAGGGGAGCAGGAACTATTAGCAGTGGGTGGCTTTGTGGAGACCTTTGTGCAGAGGGTTGGAAGTGACCCTCTTGGCTGCTGTGGGGTTGGGTCACAGAAAATCATCTTCAGTGTTTTGTCAACTTCAGCAGATGAGAGTCAGGTTGGTTTGTACCCTATTGATGTGTCTGCAAAAAAAAAAATAACAACCAAAACAAAAAACCAGGAGACCAAAAATTAACAACTCAGTGACTTCCCTGTTCTTTTGAGGGATTTTTCCATGCTGGACTCTGCATATGCTGCAATGTCATTCCTGCTCCCAGGGAAGGTTGGAGCAAACCTCATCCTCTGGCATGGGGACAACATGGTGAGGAAACAACATCCAGGGATGGAGACATTAAATAAGGAGAGAGGCAGAGAGCAGATTTACTTGGTACTCCCAGAAGATCATCTGATAGATCATAGAATCACAGACTGGTTTGGGCTGGAAAAAACCTTCAAAGATAATTCATTTCCAATCCCCCTGCCATGGGGAAACCTTCCACTATCCCAGGTTTCTCCAAGCCCCATCCAACCTGTCCTTTAAGGCGTGGGACGACACTTCCAGGAGTGGAACAACAACAGCTTCTCAGAGCAACCTGTGCCGGGGCCTCACCACCCTCATGCTTATCTCAAGGAGACATTTAAGAGGCAGGAACACCAGATGTCAAAGAGATGTTTGATGTCCTGTATCTGACCCTTAAGAAAGGGTATAGTCACACATAGAGGAGTTTTCAACCCACAAATGGCGGAGCTCCAGTAAGAAAATTAACTGAAACTTGTCTTAAACTAGAACTTGGGAAACAAACAATTAGATGGCACAGGCACAGGGGAAGAACACTTAGTCCCTAGCCAGGCACTGCCCCTTCTCTTCCCATCCCCAGCAAATGGAGCCCACTGGGTGGGAGAAAACAAATTCCAGTCACAGCTCAGGCCTCTGCATTACTCAGTGCACTGGTTGGTCCGTTGGAAGTTGGTGATGTGCTTGATTATGTCATGGCTTATGTAACTGGGGTTTGCCTGATATTGACCCCAGAGCTGCTCTCCAGGGCAAGTTGGACATGAGTCAGCAGTGCCCTGGCAGCCAGGAGGGCAAACAGTGCCCAGGGGGGCATCAGCATCGCTGGCCAGGTGAGGCAGGGGATTGTCCTGCTCTGCTCTGCTCTGCACTGGGGCAGCCCCACCCGCAATATTGGGGCAGTTTGGGGCACCACAATATCAGGAAAATATTAAGCCACTGGAGAGTGCCCAAAGGATGGCAATGAAAATGGTGAAGGGCCTTGAGGAGAATGTGTGAGGAGTGGCTGAGGCCTTGGTGTGTTCAGCTGGAGAAGGGGAGACTGAAGGGAAACCTCGTTGCAGTTACAACTTCCTTGTGAGGGGAAGAAGAGGGGCAGGCACTGATCTCTGCTCTGTGAGGACAAGGGGCAGGACCCAGAGAATGGCCTGAAGTTGTGCCAGGGCAGGTTTAAGTTGCGAATTAGAGAAAGGTGTCCCCCCACAGAGGGTGCTTGGGTGCTGAACAGGCTCCCCAGGGCAGTGGGGAAGTAACTGAGTAAATGAAAGTAACTATGCATTTATTTGTAGGTAGTTTTCCATATGGCTTGTTTTCTTTGTTCTTTAAAGGATTTTAAGTCCAGATTGGATGGGGCTCTAAGCAACCTGGTCTTGTGGAAGGTGTCCCAGCCCATGTCAGGGGTTTGGAACAAGATGGTCTTTAAGGTTCCTTCCAAAGTGAACCATTGTATGATTCCATGATATGATATTTCAAGCAATCTTTTGTAACTCAATGGACATATTTTGTTGGTTAAATTAGTAATGCACATCTGCAATGATTAACTTCAAACATGGGGTTCAGATGTTCCTCACAAGATCTTAATCACTGTGGTTTTCTTAGGTGGCAGTGGCACCCAGGCAGAGGCTGAGGAAACCCTGTACAACTTTAATGAGAAGACTGATTTGTGTAGAAATGAGATGTTTTGATCCCAAATCATTATGACACAGGAAAGATTATTGGCAGTAGGATAAACAGAGAGCTAACAGAGGACAAAACTGCCAGATCTGTTTAATAATCTTGTATTGTGGATGATCAGTTTTCAGTGATCACATCCTGACACTGTGCAATCTGTTTGGACAGACAGAGGGATCACCTCAGTCACCATTCACATCCTACTGTCTGAATTAGCTGCACTTAAGAGGTTCCAATGGGATCTTGGATGTAGCAGATGCAGTGGATTTGTCTAATACACATGAAAACAAGCATGTACAGGCACGTTAAGGTCAGTGCCACACTGAACTCTATTTCTATTTCTATTTCTATTTCTATTCTATTTCTATTTCTATTTCTGTTTCTGTTTCTATTTCTATTTCTATTTCTATTTCTATTTCTTTTCTATTTCTATTTCTATGTTTCTATGTCTATTTCTATGTCTATGTCTATGTCTATGTCTATGTCTATTTCTATGTGTGTTTATGTTTATGTTTATGTTTGTGTTTGTGTTTATGTTTATGTGTTAATCCAATTCTTGTGGTCGCAGCATTATCAGTTTCCTACCTAACAACAGCCAGTGCAGCTCCAGTGATGGTATTTTTGAGGATGAAGGTGCCAAAATCAGCAGAAACCTACCCAGTGCACCCCAGAAGTAGACACTTAGCTGATGCACAGAGAGAAGCATTTAGATATTGCTCACTGTCTATGAAAACACTTCTGGTGTTTTAGTTTGTCATCAACTGCACAATATTTGTTAAATTTAAAGCTTCTGTGCTATTCCATTGGATTTCATCACACAGGAGCCTCAGGCCCTTCCAGGAAAAGCATCTCTGCAGCAGGATTACAGCTGTGTGGCAGACCAGGAAGCTCATGCAGGACCAGAGAACTACTAGTCTTTCTTCCATAACACACAGGAAATCCTGGATCCCTCCTAGATCTTAAACACTGATTATTATTCCTCCTCACCATCCCCTACAGAGAGGAATTCTCCCTTAGCTTAGAGGTGCAGAGTACAGTGCATTCTCTGCACTGATTGCCAGTGCTGTCATTAAATGTCTATTTAATGTTGACTCACTGTCTGGATTGCAACGTGAGGGCACTTGCAATCGAGACCAAATCAACCAAGGATGGGTAATAATTGACCACGTCCCCCCCGAGCTCAGCATTGCAGCATCCCTGAACCTTCTGTGTGCAGGGACCTCCTCTTGTGCCTCTTCAGGGGCGCTGGGAAATGTCTCAGAAATCAGCATTCATTAACTGCCCTGCTGGACTTTTCTTCCTCTGAAAAGTTTAAGATGCTTCTTTGCTAAGGGACCAACACAACTCACCAAGCACAGTTAGTTGAGACTGATGGAACAATAGAAGTAAAACATGCCTTGGACACCCATTTAACCCATTTCAAAAGGCATAAACCACTTTCCTGGCAAGTCACATCTGGGAATGTTTTGCACAAGAGCAAAGAGTATCTATTACAGGATTTACACTAATAAAGCCTCATGAAGCAGCATTATAGAATCACAGATGGTTTGGGGTGGAAGGGACCTTAGAGGTCATCTCATTCCACCCCCTGCCATGGGCAGGGACACCTTCCACTATCCCAGGGTGCTCCAAGCCCTGTCCAACCTGGCCTGGAAGACTTGCAGGGAAGGGGCAGCCACAGCTTCTCTGGGCACCTGTGCCAGGGCCTGCCCACCCTCACAGAGAAGAATTTCCCCTAGAGAAAACTGTAAGAGAAGAACAGCCAGCTGCAAGAGTCAGAAACCCAAATATTTGTTATTTTGGTAAAATTAATCTGTGTTTTCATGGTGGTGATGACAAAATGGATGTAGCATTTCAGACTATGTTATCTCATTTGTTAAGTCTTGGAAGGAGAATGCAAAGGGTATAACTGAAGAGCATGATATTATCATAATTAATTAACTTATTGGTGACTAATGAAAGCTGAAATACTGCAAACAAATCACTCTGCAACTATTTTAAGGATTTATACCTTAATTAGGAAAACCCAGAAAATACTGAATAATGTGCAAACATGGAGCTGCTTTTAATGGTACATAAGCATATGCTTTCCTAAATAACCATGTGCCTATGCAGCTCCAAATGCAAAATTAGGTTCTATTACTGTCCAAGCACTACTTATAACCCCATTTTAAACAACCATTCTCAAAAACATAATAGTTTCTAGACTTTTAAAAGAATATCTTGTTAGTCATTAGCTGTTAAGATGCACTTAAGAGAACATGTTTAAGAAAATATTGAGGCAAAAAGCCTCATTTATGACACCATATATGTTGCTCATTATGATCTATTATAGGAGGTAGTTTGTCAGCCAAGAAGAGGAGAAAAAAACCCTGTTTTGCAGAAGAGTGAGAAATCAGGGGGAAATGTTGCTTACAAGGGTTGGCCCCACTCAACATGTTGGATTTTCCTTGCCATGTCCCCTGTAGAAAGCTGTGCTGCTGGGGCAAAATTCTGCAAAACTGAATTGCAAGTCCCCCCAACTCCTCCTTGCTTAGAGAGCTTGGAATCTCTGGAATAGGTATAGAATCACAGAATCATAGAATGGATTGGGTTGGAAAAGACCTCTGAGATCATCAAGTCCAACCCTTGATCCAACCCCACTGTGATCACCAGCCCAGGGCACTCTGTGCCCTGGGCTGGTGATCACAGTGGGGTTGGATCAAGACATGGTGGATTCTCTGTCCCTGATCACAGTGGGGTTGGATCAAGACATGGTGGATTCTCTGTCCCTGATCACAGTGGGGTTGGATCAAGACATGGTGGATTCTCCCTCAGTGCCACATCCATAGAATCACAGAATCATAGAATGGATTGGGTTGGAAAAGACCTCCCAGATCATCAAGTCCAACCCTTGGTGCAACTCCAGTCCCTTTACCAGATCATGGCACTCAGTGCCACGGCCAAGCTCAGCTGAAAAACCTCCAGGGATGGGGAATCCACCCCCTCTCTGGGCAGCCCATTCCAATCCCTGAGCACTCTCTCTGCAAAGGATTTTTTCTGATCTCCAACTTAAATTTCCCCTGGCAGAGCTTGAGCCCATCGTGTCCCTTGTCCTATTGCTGAGTGCCTGGGAGAAGAGACCAACCCCCACCTGGCCAGAACTTCCCTTCAGGCAGTTCCAGACAGTGCTGAGGTCACCTCTGAGCCTCCTCTTCTCCAGGCTGAACACCCCCAGCTCCCTCAGCCTCTCCCCACAGCACTTGTGCTCCAGTCCCTTCTCCAGCCTCGTTGTTCTTCTCAGTTGGGTTGGAAGAGACCTCTGAGATCATCAACCCTTGATCCAACCCTACTGTGATCACCAGCCCAGGGCACTCTGTGCCCTGGGCTGGTGATCACAGTGGGGTTGGATCAAGACATGGTGGATTCTCTGTCCCTGATCACAGTGGGGTTGGATCAAGACATGGTGGATTCTCCCTCAGTGCCACATCCATAGAATCACAGAATCATAGAATGGATTGGGTTGGAAAAGACCTCCGAGATCATCAAGTCCAACCCTTGGTCCAACTCCAGTCCCTTTACCAGATCATGGCACTCAGTGCCACGGCCAAGCTCAGCTGAAAAACCTCCAGGGATGGTGAATCCACCCCCTCTCTGGGCAGCCCATTCCAATCCCTGAGCACTCTCTCTGCAAAGAATTTTTTCTGATCTCCAACTTCAATTTCCCCTGGCAGAGCTTGAGCCCATCGTGCCCCCTTGTCCTATTGTTGTACCTGCAGCTCCTTGAGTTTCCCATCTCATATATGGGAGTTAATGTTCAACAGAGGTTTCCAGGGCTCCATCCTGGCCCTGACTGCCCTGGGACAGCTCCACACACATCCTGCTGTGTTCCAGCCCCGGGTCACTGCTGTGCTGCATGAATTGTTCTGCTCCTCAGGGGGTTTTTTACAAGTTTTGTCTGGTTTTAAGGAACCAGTTTGCACCTGTCTTTGTTTTTGTTAGAAGTCAAAGTCATGGAATTTTCCTGTTGCTCTGGATGATTTCTGGTTACCTGTGCTGGCAGGGCCTGAAATGTTTGTCACTTTTATAGAATGATGGAATCAGAGAATCACAGAATGGTTTGGGTTGGAAGGGACCTTAAAGCCCATCTTATTCCCCCTGCCATGGGCAGGGACACCTTCCACCATCCCAAGTTGCTCCAAGCCCTGTCCAACCTGGCCTTGGACACACCCAAGGATGGGGCAGCCACAGCTTCTCTGGGCAACCTGTGCCAATGTTTTACCACCTTATTGTAATAACCTTCTTCCTTATTCTTAAAGGGCTGTTTTCCTTCTGCAAAAAAGGAGGTTGTTCAGCAAAATCTGTTTGCCAGGGCAGTTGGTGTCAGTGAAATTAAAACAATTTGTCTCTGGTAATAGATTTTTTCCATTCCACAGGTGGAAAACAGTACAACTATGAAAACATCACTGCAGGTGATAGCAAAGAGTGGTCCCCACCTTGTGCAGGGCCACACTCTGATTTTATTTATATGACTTCTCCCTAACATGGGTGTCTTATGGTGCAATGAGTGCTCAAAACCCACATTTCTATTTGCAAAATATCACCACATTTTTCTCTCTGTGTGAAAGACAGGTTGGAGAAATTCACATTTCAATGGGTCTTTTTAAAAACAGAAGGGCTTTGTTTACTGCTTTGTTCATACTGATGTTGCTGATCAAGGTTCTGCCTCTCCTTCAGAGGGTCCCACTGGACAACTCACTGAAAGAGAAAATAGAGAAGTGACAACTCTCCTCTTCTCTCCCTCTCCTCATTATGTCCAGAAAAGATAATTTCCAAGGCAAGGTTATTAAAAAAAAAGGACAAAAACCCCCCACTTGACATTTCTTGGTTAATTAGACTTTATGGGTGGAAGAGGGAAATGGGTGTTTATCTTACTGTTGTTTGCTGCATAAGTGTTTAAGTCACTCACCTTGTTGCTGCTCTCTCAGCTGCTGGAGCCTGTCCCTGAGCACGGAGGTTAAACATAAACATGGGTAATGTTTTCATCCTTCAAATAATTCTTAGAACAAAAATACCATTAACTCTGAGTTAAACATAATAAATGAGGTAATAAGAAAGGAAACCACTGAAGCAGAATGTCAGAGGCAGGAACTGCAGAGACACCTGTGACGGAGTTTAACCTGTTTCTTGGGTGCAACGGTGTTTGGGCAAAGGGAGGATTCCCACGGGTGCAAAGATGTGGCATTTGGCATCTCCAATCCAGATTTCATGAAGAGGAACCTTCTTTGCATTGATTCCCCTCTTAGAAAATCTGTAGCCACGGGGATTGTGCTCTAAAATGAAGCTCCAGAAGATGTTGCACTTTGGGGCGTTGTGTCAGCCAAGATTCTTATGGAATCAGCCCATTCTCCCAACCTTTCCAGGCAATACAAGGGAAACATTTGCCATTGCATCACAAACCTGGACACATACATGAAATTATTCTTTTTTCTTTAAAAGGAAAGAGACATATGAGGAACTATCAGAACTATAACTCTTGAGAATTTTAATATAGGCAAATAGGAATGAGTACAAGGAGGTCAGAATTTGTGACATAAGACTGAAGGTAGGACAGTAAGGAATGATGTGGGATGAAATACCCAGCTGGATAGAGCTTGGAGTAACCTGGTCAGGGGAGGGGGCTGGAATTAAATGATCTTGAAAGTCCCTTCCAATTCAGACCTTTCTATGATTCTAATATTCTGTGATATATGTAAGGATTGAGGGAGGGAGGGATCTTTGTGTCAGCTCTCTGCAGTGAGTGAGACTGTCCTGAGACCTGAATAAAAAGTGACAAAGAACAGTTGCATCATCTGAAGTCTTTCCCAATGTTTTCCTGTGCCTCTGACATCATCCACCTGGTGACAGGGATGGGGAGACAGACAATGTTACATGAATTGTCAGTGGGTGATGAATCCAGGGCCAGAGCCAGGTCCCCACTCCAATGATGGCTGACTTCCAAGCCCCCCACCTGACCCATCCCTGTGCCTGTGTTGGCCAAAGGCCTGCAAAAGCCATGAAAATCTGTGCAGCCTTGTCAGGCTTGGCTGATGGTCACTTATGTAACTGATACATTAAGTGGAAATTCACCCTTGGGGATTGCAACATGTTCACTGCCACCTGCGATGAGGGGGAGAGCCGACCCCCTTCCAGAAGGTTCATTGCTGTTACTCATTGACAAAGCACTCGGTGGTCACTCTTGCACAATCCCACGGGTCCTATAAATACAGGGTGTCTTTCCCAGCCTTTCCTCAAGCCAACTCCATCCACCACTGGCACTTTGTAGGACCTCACAGCCCACAAGAGACCCGCAGCCATGAAGCTCCTCTACCTGCTCCTTGCTGTTTTCCTGCTCATCTTCAAGGCTACTTCAGGTGAGAAGCAAAATAAATCCTATAAACAGCAGAAGGTTTTGCAAGCAAAAGTGTGTTCATAGGAGGAAAAAAGCAGCTATTACCTGACAGGCTAAATCTGATGCCATGGGGACGTTGCAGTGGGTGGGCCAAGAATGTCTGTGCCAACAGTGACATCTTCCTGAGAAAGCAACACATGATTTAATGACTATTTACCCTTCATCATTTTAGACTTAAAACTGAGATTTTGAACACTTTTCACTTCCCACAGGTTCTGCAGACCCCCTTTTCCCTGACACTGCAGAGTGCAGGAGCCAGGGAAAATTCTGCCGTGCGGGGACGTGCCCACCCACCTTCAGTGCCACTGGGACCTGCCACGGCGGGGCACTGAACTGCTGCTCAAAGTAAGTGGCACAGGGTCTGAGGGCATCAGAGGGAATGATTCTGTCCTGCTGTTTTACCCACTGTTTTATCTAATAATCTCTACAACTCCATGGGGCTTCCAAGGCAGCCCTTCATGAGAAAGCCCAGAGGAAGAACGAACGTGTGTATGTCAGTTGGTGTGTGTTCATTTGGATGGAGGTTATGTACTACAGAAAGGGTTTAGGGGTGTCCAAATTTCCCAGAACTCACTATTTTTCACTTTGATGGGGAAAAAAAAAGGAAGTTTATTCAAGAAATTATGAGGAGAATGTGTCACAGTATTTTCACCAAAAAGAGGAAACAATTTGTTCTCCTTCTGCTCTTTTATTTTCCAAAATTGCCTAGAAAGTTTAAATTTACAGGGGGAAGTATGTTCACAGATCTCTGCTTCTCATTCTTTTCCCTTCTCTCCTTCCCCCCACCACTGCTCAGCTCTCAGAAAGATGAAGCATGACTTTGGTAGTGAGAGGAGACTTGGGTGTGCATTTCACTTTTGACTTTGGAGACCCCATTCTAGGCATGTCTGCAGTTTCCCTGGTAGCCAGTTTTAAATTTCCTTGAGGTTTTGAACATGCTATTAGGGAATGTTCTTTGGCTTAAAATAAAACATATTCCCCAGGCATTTAATTGCTGCAACGATTTTTTACCATTAATGGCCAGAGGATGGTCATTGCCAGCTGCAGTGACAACCACACATAGTGAATTAGTGCCAATTAGCAGAGGTTCCTGTATCTTTTGATGAAGAGGACAGGTGTGATGACATAATTCATCCCAGTAATGATGTTCAGGCAGATCCTCAGCCATGGATGTGACTGGACAGACCTTGGTTCAAAATAAAGGGAGAGTTCAGATCCATATTTCCTGACTTTTACAGAATTCCTTATCCTGTTATTTATAGAATTGCCAGGGCTTAAAGATTCCCGGAAAATGAAGAAAGTGTGATGAGATGGCTCTAGGAAAGAGGTTTTATAACATTTATTCAGCACATGGGGAGCCTCAGGGAGTCGGTGATTTAAGGAAACCCAAGTCATTCCAATAATGGGAAGTTTGTATCAGGAGAATGAGATGCCAAGGAAGCACCTACTTAGGAAGTCAGGAAAGTAAATGCTACAAAAGTAACCTATTATTGGATGATTTTAGATAGGACTGATGTGAGCCCTCAGCCTCTGTGACTGCTCATCCCCTTGGGAAGCAGTTGCCACTGATAGCAGATAGACTGGTGGGGACAGATGGCAGATCTCCAACATCAAAGTTCTTTATAAGGATCTGTCAGGCCTAATGAAAGGAAAATTGGGACTGGAGAAGGAATAAGATGTGTTGAGTTGATTTTAGGTGTAACCTTTTCTATAGAAACACCTTTCTTGGAAGAATGTACCCAGGTGTGGTACTACTGGATGTTAATACTGAGGATTAGAGCTCTTCTTATATGGACTGTCATATTTTCAGCTGAGTTGATCAATAAAACATGAGCAGTTGAACAAACAGGGTCTTCTGAGGTACAGTAATTTTTTTTTTCACCTCAGGATTCAACTGAGTTTTTTGAGCAGAATTTTTTTAAATTGGGCCCAAAGACTTTGATTCAGTGTGTTTAGTGGCATTTGGGGTGCCATGGAGTATTTACATCATATCTACACATCTGGCTGAGATAACTTGCTCATGACCTATGGGAAAACCCTGATTTTCAGAAAATATGTCTGGAGGCCAAGCAGATACCTCAGAGCTCTTCAAATGGCACTAGACTTGTGTGATTCAGTAACTACATCAAGCCCCCAGTCTTCATTTTGGGGGGAGCTGAATAAAGCTGTTATTACTAGTGAGAGTATAATTAGTTAAGCAGTGACCACAGTTCTTGTGGACTGGATGCCCACAGACCCAACCACCCAGCACACATGGGGACCTCCTTGGAGGCACCTAAATGTAGGCTTATAAACCTGCAGGCTGAATCCACCCTCTACATTCGTTTTGAAAGGTAATTAGCAGGTATTGAGGCTTTAGAGATCAAGTTTAGGCTACACTTCAGCAAAATAACAAGACCTTTTGTATCCTTGCAGGAATCCACCAGAATAAGAAGAGAAGGCTTTCCTGGGTCAGTGCCCTTGTACCAGCAACATTTCCACTGCCTGGAGGAGGTGATTTTGATGCATTCCTCCTTTATCTAAACCCTCCTGCAAATGAGCATTAAAAGAAGCTTCCAGAGGGCATGTCCTGTTAGCAAACTGCTTCTGAAGATCCAGGTTTTTCCTCCCCAAAGTCACTCCCTTTTTTGCTTTTAATACACAAGCCACTTTGGCACCTTGGCCACCTATTCCAGCCTACCTCACAGGGATGTTTGGGTGTTTAATCACTTCAGGTTCATGCAGCTCTTGGAGGATGTGAAGCAATATATATATTATTATTATTTTATTCTCACACAAAAATAAATGTCTTCTTAAACCAATACCTGTGATGTTTGTGGTTATTAACAGTAATTTTCTCTGAGGTTTTGCCTCAAGGCTCAGAGACTGATGAAATATTCTTTAAAAAGTGTGTCTGTGCAGTCTCACATATTCCCAGGTAATGTGGAAAAGGGAATGGCTAAAGCAGCCACCAGTTTTGATGATGATACGAAAGTGCTCAGGGCAAGAAGATTGAAACGTGAGTGTGAAAACTGTAAAGACAACTCTGATAGTGAGTGACTGGATGGCAAAATGGCAACCTATAACACCTCCAATATTGCAAACTTTCTATCTATCTATCTATCTATCTATCTATCTATCTATCTATCTATCTCTATCTTCATATATCCATATCTA
This sequence comes from Pithys albifrons albifrons, assembly GCF_047495875.1. Lineage (NCBI taxonomy): Eukaryota > Metazoa > Chordata > Aves > Passeriformes > Thamnophilidae > Pithys > Pithys albifrons. The sequence goes on from NC_092459.1 coordinate 536,616, forward strand.
TATCTATCTCTATATCTATCTATCTATGCATCTATCTATCTATCTATCTATCTATCTATCTATCTATCTATCTATATCTACCTATCTATCTCCATCTATCTATATCTATATCCATCTATATCTATCTATATCTATCTATCCATCCACCTATCTATCTATCTATCTATATCTCTATCTATCTATCTATCTATCTATCTATCTATCTATCTATCTCTGCATACATTAAAATACATGCACATGACTTCACAAACACAGTGATGGGCTCTGAACTATCCCACCCCAGAAACAAGATTTGAGATGATACATAGACTGCTTTGTAAAAATCAGACCTGTTCTAAGTATTAATCTCTGCTCTGTGGCCACCACTGACAGGACCCCAGGGAATGGCCCGAGGTTGTGTCTGGGGAGGTTTAGGTTGGATATTAGAAGAAGGTTCTTCCCCCAGAGGATGGTCAGGCACTGAACAGGCTCCCCAGGGCAGTGGGCACAGCACCAAAGCTGACAGAGCTCAAGAGCTGTTTGAATGATGCTCTCAGGCACATGGTGTGACTCCTGGGGAAGATCCCTGTGCAGAGCTAAGGGTTGGACTTGATGACCCTTTTGGGTGCCTTCCAACCCAGCATATTCTGTGATTGTGTAACTATAACCTGGTTGTGTTCAACTTACTACTACACACATAGATGATCTACTCTACAACCCTCAAGTTTCTCCTTTGTGCTGGTTTTGGCTGGATAGAGTTAATCTTCACCACAGCTGGTATGGAATTATAGTTTGGATTTGTGCTGGAAACAGTGTTGATAATTCAGGGGTGTTTTATTATTTCTGATCAGGGCTTGCACAGCATCAAGGCCTTTCCTGCTCCTCACCCCACCCCGCTGATTGAGTGGGTTGGGGATGCACAAACTGCTGGGAGGAGATAAAAGTGGGACAACTGAACCCCGGGTGACACGAGGGGTATTCCAGACCATCTCGTGTCACGCTCAGCCCATTCCACCAGGGGAGAAGTGAGCAAAGAGTGGGACTGAGTTTCCAGCTGGGGTTAAACCACAGCATCCCAAAAATAACCCTCTGGTATTAAATCTGGATCAATTCAGAACAGGCTGAGCCTCAGATTTCCCTCCTGTTCTCAATGAAACACATCTCTAGGGTGTAAACCACAGAGAAGTTTACTTCAAACAGGGTTGTCTCAATTTCTGCCTCTAGATGCTGTACCTTATGTTCATCAAGGACTTGCATTTCACTCCAGCAGCCACCCTCAATTCAGGATCACTCTTCTATTTTTGCCCAATTTCTTCAGAGCCCTTTGAGTGTTTATCTCACCTCTGCACTCCCCAGGACCCCGAGTGGAGCCTGGGGTTGGCCTCATGCAGGGTGGCTCACACAGCTCTCCTGTGTTGATGGCCCTACAGGGACCTGCTTCTCCGAGACCAGTTTTCTGACCTGTCTCTCTCCTGCAGTGACCTCAGAGACTTCTTCCCTAGAAGTTCCTAAATCCATATCTATTGAGAACTTCTCTCCTAGGACAGCATTGGCTTTTTCTTTGGAAGGGCTGGTGGGATGGCAGCTGGAATCAAACCCTTTGATAGTGTTCAAACTATGGGAAAAAAGAGATCTTTTTGTTGATGTTCACCTTAAAAAGCTAATGAAGGACCTCAGAAAACCTCTCCTTTATCACTTGAAGAACAGATCAGTTTTCAAAATGGTGACTGAAGTATGGACTTTCCAAAATTTGCTAATTGGTGGCTTTTTCCCTTCACAGCTCTCTCCCATGGCAAGGACACACACTGGAGATTGTCCCAGGACTGTCTTGGACATGCATTTCAATCACAAAGCCTGGAGTTCCTCCACTGAAACCTGGTTTCAGGCATGAGTAGCCTCTACTGAGTGCTCTGCCAAGGAGAACAAACATTGTGTACCATCCACCCACTGTCACCTTCAGTGTGTCTTTACTTGCCTGTGCCTCTCACCATCATCTTTTCCATGCCCTTGACTTTGGGACAGGGCAACTCAACACCACTTCCTGTTGTCACCTGTTTGTTTACTCCTGGACTGGAAAAGATTGTCACTAAACTAATTCTCCCCTTCTGATCCAGCAGATTAGTTCCCCATCCATAGTAATTAAAAGCAGGGAATCTCCTTCAGATCCAAAGACATTTGCACTTCTTTGCCCACAGTCAGGACCACAAGTGCCAATTTCCCAAGGTGAAAAGGCAAATTTCCCAAGCCCCCTGAAGGATCCATGAGCCAAACCCATGAATTTACTCTTTCTGGGAGACAAAACACCATTTCTTCACAAGGACAAGCCCCATATGAAATCCCCCACCCACTCCTTTGCTACCAGGTCAAATATTAACTCTTACAGACAAGATCAACAGCTTCCCATCAGTCACAGCTTTGCTGCTTCTCTGCACACTGGAGACTTTGCCAGCATCTTCTCCTGGTGTCAAGGAGAAGGAAGAAGCTGAGCACCTTGTCCAGACTCCGTTTCCCCAGTGCCAAGCAGTCTTCATGGGGGCTGTTGTCAACCCAGGCACATTCACCTTCCCATGGAGGGAGTCTGGACCTGGGATAAGCATTGCTGCCACTCTCCAGCTGGAGTTGGGGGAGGGAGGTGAGGAGGATGGAGCTGTTTCCCCTTTCCTGCCATCTCTCTGATGTTGTTTGGTTCCAAAGACCATTGAATGACATGTGACGATGTGAACCAACCCCAGCAGGGTTTGCTCAGCAGCCTCACTCCCCAAAACAAACACCTCTTGCCCTCTTGGGACAGGCAGGAGGGGAGTTATGCAAGGAGTAGAAAAGCACATTCTCCTTCCTTTAATACTGGATTTTTACAAGCAAATTCCACTCTTGACAGTTTCCTTACAGCTGTCTGTGTTTTAAGATCACAGACTGCACCTTTTTTCCCTCTTTTTGTCCATGATGGTTTTTTCCAGAAGCAGAGATGAGGGTGCATGTGGATGGGGTGACTCTCTGAAACCCTGAGCAGGTGCTCAGAGTGGTTTGAGCTGGGGGGTTGTGTCTATGTCCTGTATCACAGGTCAGGAACCAAAGAGCTGTTCAGTGTTCCCTATGGCTTATTTTAAAATTAATTTTGAGTGCACACAGGCACAGAGTATTTTAATATAAAAGACTGACTCCTCAAAACTCTTTTTTCCATGCTCTGCAGGAAGACAGAGGAGAGGTGACAGAACAACAGCCTGTTTAAGAGACTTTGCCCACCTCAGCCCTCACAGCTCCCTGGCAGAGGTCTGAAGATCCATTTCCTCATCACATTCCCCAAGCATTTCATCACAGCAACCCACCACTGGCAGTCTGGGAGGTACAAAGAGAGAGAAATGTGGGCTTGATATCCCCAAGCATCTTCTGGGTGTTGTGCCAATCACATGAGACAGTGAGATGAGGGTTCCCGTCCTTCTCTTGGATCTCAGGGGCCCTGGCAGTGCTGCCAGTCCTATCAGTTCTGCCAGAATTACATATTTGTCCAACCTGATGAGCAGGGATGAACCTTCATGGAGCAGGAATTTGTTTGCTTTACCACCTGTATCCTCTTGCCCCTCCTCAATCTTCTCATCTGCCCACAAGTGCAAAGAAGATTTTTGCTTGTTTCTAAGATCCTGATCCTGACATACCAAGGTAATGTGTTGTGTTTTTTTTTAAATGATGCATGCAGCCAGTTCACCAGACACAGACCTCTCTGCCCTCTGTGTGCAGACACCTCACCTCCTGTGTTGTTGCTGTCCTTTGCTTCAGTTTGCTGCTCTCACTGAAGCAGTAAATAATTAAGCACCCTCATGACCTGGCTTCATTAATGATTCTTGGCTTGTACTGTTTGTCCAAAAAAGAAAAAGTGCACTTGAAGTTCTCATATGCCTCAGGAGTGACAGTTCTTAGAGACAAGCACAAGTATTAAGTAGCCTGTACAAAGCTCTGATGACACTTCCTCTGGAGTATCTTATCAATGGCTGGTCCCTAACATATATTAAAAAAAAAAGAACAAGAACAAAACAAAAAACAAAGCAAAACAAAAACAAAAAAACCCCCAGATTTTATTTTCAGATACAGAAATATGTTACAAGGTGGTAAGAGATGTGGAGACATCACATGCAAGTGGACTTGGTGTATTGAATGTATGAAATCAGAGAGGTGTGAGTCTCTTCATAAGCACATAAGGAAGGTGACTGGCAGCAGGGGAAAAGGTCATTAAGCCAAGGTCATTTGGGGCAAAGAATAAGTAGCTTTAGAGTCTCCATGCAGGCTTGACTTTGGAAGAAAGTTCAGACCATCAGAGTAGGGTGTGGGGATGCAGTGTCTGTAGGAGCATGTCCTCATCATTTTCAGGACAGCTCAGGGATTGCTGAAGGGGAATTGGGGTGAAGTCTCCTATGGAGAGTGCCACAAAACACAGTGGTGCCCCTTCCAGTCCTCTCTGTTGAATGACTTCTTTGAGATTTAGTGAAATCATTACTAAAATCATAACTATAAAATACAGAGAACAACTGAGTTCTGAACCATGCTGGAAAACCCCTGAGAAACTGGAACTACTACTGTGCCTGCCAATGTCATAGCCAGGAGAAGGAATATCCACAACCCTTTCAGCCTACCCCACCTTCCTCAGTTGCAGCCCTGCAACTCCAATCCAAGTAAGGACTAAAGTTCTGATCCTTTCCTGCATTCATCACCATTATCACAGAATGGTCTGGGTTGGAAGGAACCTTAAAGATCATCTCATTCCATGATCAGCAACACCCTCCACTAGGCCAGGGTGCTCAGAGCCCCATTCAGCCTTACCTTGAACACTTCCAGGGATGAGGCAGCCACTACTTTTCTGGACAATCTGTTTCAGGGCCTCACCACCCTCACAGTAAAGAATTTCTTATAATATCAAATTTAAACTTGCTCTCTTTCTGTTAGAAGTCATTCCCACTTGTCCTGTCACTGCATGCTCTTGTCTCCAAGGAGGAGGGTCTGTCCTCTCCTTGCTTCACACTGCCCTGCCTTTGCTCACCGTGCCTGGTGGTTGGGGGGAAGGACAGGCTGTCACAAGACCATGGCCAAAAGCCACGGGGCACCATCAGTTCTGCATGGTTTACAGTCCTATGGACCACAGGAACCCACCTCCCTCCTCCTCCAATCCCGTGTCCTCCCTGGGTGCAGCCCACCAGCTGGCACAGGGTGGTTTGGCTGCTCGGGTCAGCTGGGAGACATGGTCATTGCTCAGGTCAAGCATCTTCTAACGTGGTGGGTTGCAACACCTTCATGCATCACCAGTCTCTATAGTGATAGGGCAAAGAACTCCCTGTTCTTCAGGCTGCCACTCCCCCACCCCCTGGTTTTGTCTCTGAGCCTTTATAAGCAGAGACACCACCAGTGCTCGGTCTCGGACAGCTTCTGTTCACACTGGTGTTGTCTCCATTCCTGCAAAGTCTGTCTTACTACCAGCTGCCAGCCATGAGAATCCTTTTCTTCCTCGTTGCTGTTCTCTTCTTCCTCTTCCAGGCTGCTCCAGGTAAGGCTGGAAATAGATGAGATCGAGGCTAAAAGGGTGCACGTGCAGAGAAGTTCATTAGATTCTAGTGCTGGGCACAGATACCACTGCCCTCTTGGAATCCCTGAATTTCATATTAAGTTCCCCTTCCCTGGTCATAGTCATAATCCTCAAGCTATTGAATCAAGGTCCTGGATAGTCATTCTGATAGTCTCTTTCTAATATCTTTCATTCCAAGTGACAAAATGACATGATGGGGGAAAAAAGAAGCTCCTCTGTATTGACCTTGGTGCCAGAGAATGTTTTGGAGCAGCTCATTTTGAGTGCCTTCATGAGGCATGTAGAGAACAACCAGGGGATCAGGCTCAGCCAGCATGGGTTTAGGAAAAGCAGGTCCTGCTTCACCAGCCTAATCTCCTCTATGACAATGTGTCCCATTTAATGGACTAGGTATCCACCTAGACTTTAGTAAAGCCTTGACACTGTTTGCCAGTATTGTACTGGAGAAACTGGCTGCTCATGGCTTGGACAGGCTCACTCTTCTCTGGGTTAAAAGCTGCCAGGGTGGCTGGTCCCAGAGAGTGGTGGAGAATGAGCTACCCAGCTGGGGCCAGTCACCAGCAGTGCTCCCAGGAGCTCAGTACTGGGGCTGATCCTGTTTAATATCTTTATCAATGTACCCCTCCGCAAATTTGCAGAGGACACCAAATTGGGTGGGAGTGTTGATCTGCTGGAGGGTAGGAATGCTCTGAAGAGGGGTCTGGACAGGTTGGTTCCATGGTCTGGGGCCAATGGTATGACAGTCAACAAGGCCAAGTGTCGAGTCCTGTGCTTGGGTCAGAACAACCCCTACAGCTCCAAGCAGAGGGGCTGGAAAGTTGGGAAAGGCCCTTGGGGTGCTGGTTGATAACAGCTGAACATGAGCCAGGTGTGCCCAGGTGGGCAAAAAGGCCAATTGCACCTGACCTGTACCAGCCAGAGTGTGGCAGCAGGACCAGGGCCGTGACTGTCCCTGTGCTGGCTTTGCTGAGGCACCTCCACTGCTGGGAGGAGTTTTGGGCCCCTGACACAAGAGACACATTGAGGGGCTGGAGCATGTCCAAGGAAGGGAATAGAGCTGGGGAAGGGGCTGGAGTTCCAAGAGTGGCTGGGGGAGCTGGGGGGGGCTGGAGAAAAGGAAGCTCAGGGGTGAACTTCTTGCTCTCCACGACTCCCTGACAGGTGAGGGGAGCTGGGCTGGGGTTGGGCTCTGGTCCCGGGGAGCAAGGGACAGGACAAGGGGAAATGGCCTCAAGTTGTGCCAGTGGAGGTTTAAATTGGATACTGGGGTCACTTTCTTCATGTAAAGAGTTGTCCAGCTCTGACACAGCTGCCCAGGACAATGGTGGAGTCCCCATCCCTGGAGGGATCAAAAAGGATTTAAAAGCTCTGTGGATGTAGCAGTTGGGAACATGGGTCAGTTGTGGACTTGGTGGTGCTGTGGGAACCGTTGGACTCGAAGATCTCAGAGGGCTTTTCTAACATAATTCTATTGATGCAGTTCTTAGACTGATACTTAAAATTCAACACTGAAATGTGAGAGCTTTCTGTTCTCACATTGGGACCCCCACCTCCTGAGTGTGCATTCTAGACCAGAAGACTCCCAGTGTTTCTGGGGAGAAAGTAGTTGTGGCTGTGGATCTTTGCCTGAACTCTGTATTGTCTGCGTGAATTTAGGTGGGTTTGGAGCATATACATCATTCCAGGCTGTTTGGGGGTCTTTAGAGCAGGTTAAACTACCTCAGTGATTTCTTTAGCTTGCAGTAATCTGAAATTTGTACCTACTTTTGTAGACCATCCAATGTCTGACTACTCGAAGAAGAAATGTAGGAACACTTACACCAAAACCAGGCATTTGTAGGAGCTTGAGACAAAACTCTACATGATTTGGGATTACTTTCTTGGGCTTTTCCTATTCTATGCATCACAAAGTGTCCCCAGCTAAAGAGCTTGTAGAATTCTAGTAGAGTCTCTGGGAAAGGGACACAAACTATTTTATATCTCTTCATAGATTGACACACAGAAAAGATCCATAACATTACAGGGTTTTTTTGATTTAAGGAATAAAGGGAACCAGAATATAATGATGGCTTTAAAATCAGCTGAGTGACATCAAAACCACATAATCCTTGAATAATAGGTTATTAAAAGAGAGGAATTGAGAACCACCAGGACAAAGTGACTGAAATAAACAGCAGCTAGTTCCTATAAACAGGTGGTAGAGCTAATTTAGAATAAAACTGGCATGCCTTTCAAACTGGAGATAAAGTCCAATTTGATGACAGGAAATCACCTACCACATCAGATAAATGTGACCTTGACCCTCCAATCCTCCACCTTGAGAAATGAACATGAATATGAATATGAACATGAATATGAATATGAACACGAATATGAATATGAATATGAACATTAATATGAATATGAATATGAACATGAATATGAACATGAACACTAATATGAATATGAATATGAATATGAGCATGAATATGAATATTAATATGAACATGAATACTAATATGAATATGAATATGAACATGAATATGAACATGAACATGAACATGAATATGAACATGAACATGAATATGAACATGAACACTAATATGAATATGAACATGAACATGAACATGAACATGAACATGAACATGAATATTCCCTTGGTTCCTTTCAGCTTACAGCCAGGAAACCTCTGACACCCTTGCATGCCGGCAAAGCCGGGGCTCCTGCTCCTTTGTGCCATGCTCTGCTCCTCTGGTCGACATCGGGACCTGCCGTGGTGGAAAGCTAAGATGCTGCAAATGGTAAGAGTCTGGAATCCCTCTAAAGAAATACTGCTGCACCAAAAGCAAATCAATTTATTGAGCTTTTCTCCGTTTGGCATCAGAGCCCCTTCTCCAGCCCCCTACACCCTCAGAAAATCACCTTTAATTGCCAGGGTTTGTGTCTGGCAGTAAAAAAGGCAGAGCCTTCTAGTGTTAAAATATTCCAGATTGTTCTCAACCAAAAAAGAGAATATTGACAAGAGTGACAGGACAAAGGGGAATGGATTCAATATAACAGAGATTAGGGTTAGGTTAGATATTAGGAAAACATTCTTCCCTGAGAGGCCATGGCACGGGTTGCTCAGAGAAGCTGTGACTGCCCCATCCCTGGAGATGTCCAAGGACAGGCTGGGCAGGGCTTGGAGCAACCTGGGATAGTGGAAGGTGTCCCTGCCCATGGGAGGGGGTTGGAATGATGTAAGCTTTAAGGTCCCTTCCAACCCCAACCATTCTGTGATTCTGTGAAGGGCAGAGAGGACATGGAGGGAAGGAAGGGAACAGTCACTTTCTCCAGTGTCACTCTTTATTTCAAAACTAGTTTTAGTCCTAAATCGTACCCTGGCAGGTACTGTGGGTCAGCAGCAGCCACAGCTAAATAGATGTAGTGTGTGCTGAGAGGTGGCAGCCACATCCTCTGTTTTACCTGGGTTGTCTTATGAGCAGAAAGAGAGGCCCAGATCACAAGGATCTCCAGTGGATCTTCACCCCATGAGTCCAGCAGTTTGAGGTGCCGAGATACAATTTTCTAGTTTGGTGGATGAGCTAAGCATCTGACTTTTCTTTGCAGGACACCCAGTTCCTAAAATTGGCACCTCACTGACCACTCAGACAAGAGCTCTGGACATCTGAGACATCTCCCATCTTTGACATCCATGGATCCTGTCCTCGGTACAACCCTGGGGAACCTTTCCCCTGGGGGACGAGTTCTTGTACTCCAATAAAGATCTTTGCAGCTTCAACTCTAATAAAAGCAAGTTCTTTGAAACCCCATAGCTGGTATTTGCTCATGTGTGTCAGGATGGCTTTTGTTGTTCTTACTGTCTGTAAAAATCAGACTGTAAATTAATTCTATTTAACTAAATTCAGCTAATTAAGTCCACATGTCATTAAGTCCTATTATGTCATCCTGTTCCCACTGCCATCCTAGCACAGGGCAGCAGGCTGGGGTTCAGAGACAGGCTCAGTCCTCTGCTCCTCTACAGGGCTCCATCTGCCAGCCCAATCTGAAATCCTGGGAATAGCAATGCAGGGAAATCCTGGGTTGGAAGAAGACAAACTGCTTTTCCCTGCACTCTTTTGTCTGGAGGCAGTGGGTGGTGTGTCCATCAGGCTGGAATCTCTGCACCAAGGTATAGACTTGTCCCTTCCTTACTCTCCCCATCCCTATCACCCCACAGTGCTAACGTAAAGGCCAAAAGGATTTGAGATCAAGGATGACTCAAAGATCCATGTTGTCCATGTCAGGAGCTGCTATGGATGGTTTCAGGGCTGCCACTGGTGCTGAACATGACCAGTTTGTGCCAGCTTCCAACAATCTTAGGCACAGGGTGTTTGGAGAATCATAGAATCATGGAATGGTTTGGACTGGAAGGGACTTTAAAGATCATCTTGTTCCACCCCCTGCCTTGGGCAGGGACACCCTCCCACTAGACTAGGCTGCTCAAAATCTCCTCCAACCTGACCTTGAAGTTATTCTTGACTGTTACTGGTCCATCTAATAATGAACAGGACCAAGCCATACTCCTGTCCATACCTGACTTTGGTTCCTTCTGCTATTTTTGAAAAAGTTTATCTCAAAGCACATCTCGCTGACCCCAGCTGAGATGGGAGACAGATCCTCCAGCAAGAACACACACCAAGACAATTCCTCACAGGTATGAGGATTGAACACAACTCTTCTGGAGTAAGTTTATTAAAATTTATTGAGATATGCAGACTATGAAATGTAAACCCTCAGCTGAGCATTCAGTGTCTTCTGGAGCCTTGTTCTTATTGTTGCTGACTCTAAAAGGAAATAAAATAAAGAATAGCTGTTGTGAGGGCCAAAGGAAGACCCTCCTCTGCATCCTCTCATGGGGACAGACTCTGCATCTTGGTGATCTCTCTGGAGTAGCTGTTGGTCAGCACAATCTAATTTTAATGGTAAAACATTCTTAAAAATTACAAATATTTCTCTTTTCTGGGTGGTTCAAGAATTGCTTTCAAGATCCTTCGGGTCATTAAGGCTGTTTGTGGAGCAGTTTGTTGTCTTTCTCTTGTTTGTGTTTTGGTGTGTTCATGTGTGTGTTAAATGCATATTCTCTGCTCAGAATTCCAGATTTTCCAATGGGGTGAAGCATCTCTCACCTTTCCAGAAGCTCTGCCTGGGCCATCTAGGATGTCAGTGACCACTAATCATACTGCAAACAAAAGGAAAGAGACTTTCAGCTTTTGTAATCCTGGAAAGGGTCTCAATAAAAAGCACAGAAGGGATTGAATGAGCACCAAGAACTGACATTCCTGGATCCAATTCTTCAGTGCTTCGATGGATATTCCCAGTCCTGCTACTGCTGAATTTTAATCATAAATTGTCTTTTATTTTACTTAATAATGAATTGACCTGTGTCTGTACTCGAAGTTTCCTACTCATCTTGGAATCTCTGGTATGGAAAGGAATTTCTGCTGCTTCTGCTTTGTTTTTAACATCTCTGCTATTAATATTGAACAAAGTAAGAGCCTCGAAAGATAAGGGTGCCTGCAGCATCTTACAACAACAAAAAAAGAAACAAAATGCAATATTAGAATCAGCAGAGGCAAACTGTAAATTTTTCCTCAGCTTCATATCAGAGTAAAGATGTAGGCTGAACTTTAAGATTCTAGTTGGAGTTCAAGAGAGAATAAAAAAGAATGAAAACAGAGAATCATAGAATGCTTTCAGCTGGAAGGGACCTTAAAACTCATCTCATTCCAACCTCCTGTCATGAGCAGCAACAGCTTCCACTAGATCAGGTTGCTCAAAACAATGAACAAATGTTTTGGTTTAGTGTAAAGAAAGGAAAAATATTAAACTGGAGCAAAGATCTTGCAGAACAACTTGACTTTCAGGATGTTCTTCTGGGACACCTGGCACACTTTTCATGGTGGAACATTCAGGTCTCCTATGAACCTGACCCAAGAGTCTCAGGTCTCCAGACAGTCTGCACATTGAAAGACAGTGGTACTCATCATGAGCAGCTTGACACAGCCAATGGAAACAGCAGGAAAAAAGGAGTTCATTTCTAGCTAATAATTTCTCTCTGCCAAAGAGATTTCACTGCGACCTCTCCCAGGAAGCACTTGAGCTACATCATTAGTGGTACTGAGGGAAGTAGTGAGGAAATCCTGAGGAAATCCTGTATCTGAGTGTACACTCTCTGCTCCATTGATGGAGGAGTTTTTCACCTAAGGAGCAGATTGGATATATGAAAATTAGTAATAAAAAATTACCACAAGAAATCCCTGGAAGTATTTAAGTCCAGGTTGGATGGGCTTAGAGCAACTTGGGAGAGTGGAAGGTCAACCCTCTTGCCTATGACAGAGGGGCTGGAACGAGCTGAGCTTTAAGGTCTCTCCCAGCCCACACCATTCAGTAATTCCATGGGTCATCACATCCATAACTCACCACAGTCCTACAGCAAGGGATCCCTTGCTGGCAGCGCCCGAAGGACCTTGTGTTGGGCGGAGGACAACGGCCAGTGGAACAAACCCCCCCCGCCTGTCTGCACTGCACCTCGTTATTAGGGGCACGCATGAAACCTGCACAAACAAGAATAAACAGCCCAGAGTCTTGACTTGCCTTCCCAAGAAGGCCAAGAACAATTCAGGTTATAACATGACAGCAATATTTTGGGCTGCCTTCAAGCTGGCAGATCCACAGCATTACATTCCCTTATTTTCCTGTCTGGAGGTTTCAGTGCATCCAATGGATCCAGCTGGTCATGGGTAAAGTGTGTCCAACATCCTGGAAGTATTAGTTGGTCTCAAGCAAAAGGGACTGAAACTATTTTTATTTCTATTTCTACTCAACAATTCTCCCTCTGCATTTCCTGACCTTTCAGGTAACTCTTACCTGAAGCACCTTGGAGCATTAAGAGGAGAACAGCAAAGAAGAGGGAAAAGATCTTCATGTCCAAAATTCAGGGCCACCAAATGCAACAGCTACCAAGTAAAAATCAGAAAGAAGTTATTCAATTAAACATTGAAATACCAGTTTTAAGGAAGGATGTATTTGAAAACATGTTACATAAGATAAAACAATTATTTATGGCTAGAAAATTTAAAAGAACTAGAATAATATTGGGATTTTCTTTCAGTCAACTTCAACAGTAGCCTACACCAGTGAAGTCCCCTGTATCTGAATCCTATACATTCTAAATGTTATAATTTTAAAAAATATGAGTAACTAATTAACTTCCTCCAAAATTAACTTCCTCCCTTCTCCCCATAACACCTGTAGAATGTGAGCCAGCTGAAAACCCTGAAGTGTCTCTCCACCATAATCCTGTTGCAAAGTCCATTACCTTTATTAAATAATACAAGCTTATACAATAATTAAGAATCCCCATTACTGACTATAATAATTGGTCAAATGTGCTACTGAAGTACCAAGCATGGTCTGTATCAGATGATTATGAGGATTTAATTAAGCTGCAAGATTATACATCTTGGGTGATGAATTCCTTTTTAGGCAAGCAGTGAATTTTATAAAAAAAATTATGTGGTTTTCTCCTCATTGGTTGAAACTGGTGTGGAAACTGCACTTTCAGCTCATCCAAGAGGACTTCAGGAGAGGGGCCGGTCTGTCCTACCTGGTTCCTCTCCAGGGGTGGCTTCACAAATTGATGTCTTGCCCCAAAACGACCATCTTTATATACTCCTGTTGATGACAGAGCTGCCAAAGACCAGCTGGCCAAGGACATGGACTTCTCACAGCAATTCCCAGCAGCTGAAATGTCACTTCCCAGCAGCCCATGAGGAATGGTGACCCCTCATGAACTCTCTCCACTTTCTGTCTCACGTAAGTTGGCTCTTCCAAAGAAGCACCTCATGCTGGTTTGTGTACAACACATCGATCCATCATTGGTGTTGAAAGAAGAGTCCTGGGACATGTACTGAATGTTGCTGGTTTGTATCCAGCAGGGACCTAATTCCACAGGACTGTCCCATGGCCATGTGCTGGATGTGACTGCAGAGAGGTTCTCCTTGAAGGCTGGAGATGCCTCAACAGTGCCTGAATATCTACATTAGGGAAGCTCAGTCCTTGGAATGACTGTCCTGTGTGGCAGCCAAGTGAGAACCCTCTGTGTTCACAGAATCATAGTGTGGTTTGGATGGGAATAGACATTAAAGTTCATCTTGTTCCAACTCCCTGGCATGGGCAGGGACACCTTCCATTACCCCAGGTTGCTCCAAGCTCCATGCAGCCTGGCCTTGGATACTTCCAGGGATGGGGCAGCCACAGCTTCTCTGGGCAGGCTGTGCCAGGACCTTACCACTCTCACACAGAATTTCTTCCTAATATCCCATCTAACCCTGCCCTCTGGCAGTGGGAAGAAATTCCCTCTTGTTATATCCCTTCAGGCCCTTGTCCAAAGTCTCTCTTCATCTCTCTTGGAGCCCCTTTGGGCACTGGAAGGGGCTCTCAGGTCTCCATGGATCCTTCTCTACTCCAGGGGAGCCCTCCCAGCTCTCCCAACCTTTCTCTAGAGCAGAGGGGCTCCAGCCCTTGGAGCATCTCCATGGCCTCTGCTGGACTTGCTCCAGCACCTCCATGTCATTCTCTGGGGACCCCAAGTGAGGTGTCCAAAGAGCAGAGTAGAGGGGAAGAATCCCTGCCCTTGACCTTCTGGTCACACTTTCATTCTCATGCATTTACCACATCTGTGTTCTGCTTATGCCAGAGGAAATAATTATTGTCCAAATAATTAAAGTTTCATGGAAGCACCCACACCCATACATCCACTTTCTACGTGGCCAAAGGAAACAACCTCCACAAAGCACGTTCTAGTCAAATATGTGTCCTTAGAGGATTTGACTTTGAGAAATTGATGGTAGCACCAGAACAACCCGAACCATGAAGGCACCCAGTGAGCCCAGAAAAAACTTGGGGTCTTTGATTGTGATCTTATTAAGAGTGTGGAAACAAGTCCATGTTTGTAGTCCAAAGATCATCCACCTACCCAGGTCACCTGCCTCCCAGAAGATGGCAATGAAGAGCTGGGGCTGAAATTCCCCTCCAGCACCCTTCCTCAGCCAGGAGCATGTAAATCATTCTGACAGAGGGTTTTATGGATTTTCTCCTTAATTATTCTGATGTGTTGTGATTCCCAGCACTGACATGTGAGTGAATGATGATTTCTGACAGTCCAACCCCACAGGCCTCCCTGTTTTCCAATCTGCTATGGGCAGATCTTGCTCTTAACATCATATCAAACTAACAGGGAAAGAGGCAGGTCCAGGGGGAGGGAGTGAAGGATTCCTTTTGCCTTGGAAGCAGGAGACAGACAAGGATGAGAGCCTGGGCATGTGGGCCATATTTACTGCTCTTGGAAACCATCAGTGTCTGTGTCACAGATGCCCCAAACCCTTTTTACTTATGCCCAAAATGTATGATAGGAAAAATCAAAACAGGTGCCTTAACCACCCAGAAAGAGACTGTTATCCTGTATTTTAATTGATGAAATGTGTACATGTGCTTTTTAATGGGCAGGAACATTTGTTTCCATTATTTGGATTTTGGTTTTGTTCCTCAAAAAAAAAACCAACAAAAATTTCAGTATTCAAGTGATGAACTGTGAAGTGGCAGAAATAGACACTGTGATATTGAAATGAATAAATGAGTTCTTTGAGGCAAAGAGCTCTGAGCTGAGCCTTTGGGGTCATCTTCTGAAAAGGACCTTGAAATAGGATAAAATTGCTCTTTTTTCCTGTTTTCTCACTTTGTGACTGTGCCACCTACCCCAAGTGGTAAAAAACAGATCCAATCTCAAATAGGAATCAGGATGGGAATAAGATATTCAATTAATTAATTGTATTTGTTGTTATACCCACAGTAAACTCGCTTTAAATATCTTAAATATTTTACTTAAATTGTTATTTTAATTACATCATTGACTCAAAATATTATTTTGGCTATCCAAGATTGCAAAAGTGATGCATTTCCCTAACCTGTTTCTTGGCAGTTAAACACATATAATTAAAGAATTAATATTGCAAATCAATTAATACTGTAATATTGTATCCTGAAAGGATTGTGACAGCTGAATCATTCAGTTCCCTTCTTTGTTGTATTGCAAAGGATACTGTTTGGGCCTCCAAAAATCACATCCTGCTTCTATAGAGGCAACATATACAGGCACACACACCACACTTGTATACCTGTATATGTGTATGTGTGCATATAATTTATACTATTCTAAGAAAAACAAAGACTGACTTTTCTAAACTGCTTTATCTTTTATCTTCACTGAAGAACATGCAAACAGAAAAGAATAATTCAAATAATCTATTCCACGATTTACTCAGGAATAGTCAGGGTAGTAATTTCCATAATTGTTTATTTAAAGTTAAACCTATTCTATCATGGTATTTCTTACTCTCCCCTTTCTCTATGGTCCTCCTACCACACCCACACTAACACAGATATATTTATATATAAAATGTTGTTAATATGAACCTGTGGAAGGACACTTCTAAATCTCAGCTGGCTTTTTGTCACTCAGCAGGCCACAGACTGTCCTCTGAGGGCATGCAGGTCTCAGTCCATTGCCCACACTTAGATAAGTGCTGCCTGAGATGTCCCTCTGTCCCATCCCTTCTCCCTGGCCTGGCGTCCTCTCTCCTGATGCTTGTCCACCAGCCCCAGGAGGAGATCTCAGCCAGCCCAGAGCACCACAAATTGCTGTAGGTGCTGGTGTGAAGGCCACTGGGTTAAATCCTGTGTGTCCCCATATCACCTCTGTCATGCCACATCTTACCTGTGACGATGGGATGTCACCAGACAACTTGAAGGATCCTTCACCTTCTCTCTGCCATCCTTCTCTTCCAGCGTCCTCTGTGCAAATGACAGGCAGGATGACAGACCTTTGGTACAATTGCCCAACTCTTGTCCTCACAGCACCTCCACAATTTGCAATAAAAGGCATGAAATCCATGTGGGAACAGCCCTTCTGTCCATCCAGTGGCCTTGGTCAGCTCCCTGGAAACCTGCCCAGGCCTGAGTTGGCCAAAACCTGCCTGGAAATCCAGTTTGCTTCCTGGTGTTTTGAGCAGAAAAGTAGAGTGAACTGCCCCTGCTCCTTCCAGGAGTCAGGGCTGGACTGCACATCTCCCACCACAGAAATTCCCAGCTCAGAAAAACACCAACAGGGGGTTTGCCAGCTGCTTCCAAAGCCACTGAAATACAAGGATAAAAGTGCTGCTTGGGGAACCAGAGAGCAGAAATTCAGCTGTGTCTCCAGAGCAGCAGCAACATTGATCTGTGCTTCACCCACTGCATTGCAAAGCCGTGATTTACCCCACATGGACCTTACCCAGCTGAGACCAAGCCCTGTATTTAGATAACCCAAAGGTGGACACCTGAGCTGCCTTTTCATTCAGGACACTCATAGCTATAAAGCTGACAGATGGTCTTGAGAGAGTTATTTCCAGCACTGGGATTTGTTAAAATCATTCACAAAGGGTCCTGTAGAGAGCACCATCCCGTTCTGGTCCCCTTCCTTACTCAATTTTGGCACATCTCATGGGCAGCAGAGTTTCTGGTCTTCCTGGCTTCTTGGTCCAGAAGAGCTATAAAGGACCACAGTAGCTGCCAGTAGAAGCTGAGGACACTGTCAGCAACACACAAAGGTTACACAGTGATTTTTATTACAGTAGGACATCACTTCAAGGTCACTGTTGTTGCCAAGGGCAAATTCAGGATTCCAGGACTTCATAGCAGTTTGAGGTTTCTTCTCTTCCTTTAGTCCAAGGTGGTTTTAAGCATTTTCAGGCATATGACCTAATTTAAGAGCAGCAGCAGCTCACACAAGTTCTGGAATGCTGCAATACTGAGCTGCCTTAAGCAGGAATAGTCCCAGAATCTTTTAAGAATCATAAGATCATCAAATGGTTTAGGTTAGAAGGGACTTTAAAGATCATCCTAAAGCAAGCCTATTTTTTTCTTTCATATAGACAGTCCATAACCAAGCAGTCCCTGGGCATTCCTGCTCCAACCCAACATCACCAGTACAGTTACTACTCACCAAACCTGGTGTCACTCAGCTCCCTTCTCCAGCATGACCCTATCCTGAAAATTACTCCTCCTGATACAATTTTCCTTCAAGTCCATGTTGCTTTTCAAGCCACACATCTATTATGAAGAGGACAAAATGTTATGAAGTGAAACAATGACCTTGCAGTGGCTGCAAATTCAAAGACAGAGCTGTGTGCCAAAGGCAGAATAATAATCCCTTTCTATGAGAGGGGTGACACCCTGGCACAGGTTGCCCAGAGAAGCTGTGGCTGCCCCATCCCTGGAAGTGTCCAAGGCCAGGTTGGACAAGACTTGGAGCAACCTGGGATAGAGGAAGGTGTCCCTGCCCATGCCAGGGAGGTAAAACTGGTTAGTCTTTAAGGTTGCTTCCAACCCAAACCATTGTAGGATTCCATGGAAAAGGAGCCTGCAGGAGCAAAAGGAGCAGTCATTGCAAGTCCCCAGGTATTTCCTGTAATCCTGTGGTCTAACGTATCTTACACAAACTTGGATGGGCTAAGATGGGTTGCACAAAGATCAGGGACTCTGTGGTGAAAGAAGGGCCATCCTTCTCACTGGAAGGAACTGACATAGAGCACAAATATGGCCAGAAAAGGCTTTTCTTCCATTGGCCCATGACTGTGCTGTCAGCAACCCCAAACCTTTATAGGCAGGTTTGGGGCAGGGGCATCCAGTGCAGAACAGACAGAGAGCAGCACTGATCCTCCACCTCCTGCACTGGTAACTCTGGCTCTGGAGAGGGCTCTCACCTCTTCATCTTTGTACACTTCTTTTCCTTTAGTTAATCTCAAGTCTAAGTCTCTGCTTTGATTAACCCCTTCCTTCCCATTACTCCAGTGAATGCATTTGCTCTCTGTGTGTTCTACAGGACCATGTGTTGGTTGCTTGCAGGGCTTGCAGGAGGACGCTGGGGCTGCTGATTTCCAAGAGCAAGGGAGATCTGGAAACCTTCCCCTAAGGCATCAGTGACAGAAATGTCTGGTTTCCTACAGAAACAGACCCAGTCAGCACAGCAGTTTAGTGCTGCATTCTGAGCCACAAATCTTGCCTATATGCCAGTAACAATTTGAGTTGTCACCTTCACTGATGTTGGAGAGATACAGACATCTCTTTTAAATTTTTCTAAGGACTGTGATTGGCTCAGTCTCTGAACACTTTGTGAACTACAGGAGGTTGAAGGGCAATAATATGTGGGTGTGTGTTGGTACCAGGGTAACCTGCTTGGTGTTGAACAGACTTGGGATATAATTTTTTCAGTGCAATAAAATCAGTATTTTTAAAAAACAACGATACCATAACATTGTAAAATCCCAGAATACTTCAGGTTCAAATGTAGTCTAGGAGTTTCTAAGCCAAATCCATGCTCAAAGTGATTCTAATTATGACAGTTTGCTTAGAGATGCATTCACTGAAATTGTTAATATCTCCAAGGATGCAGTTATCACTCTGTTCTTTGTCCAAATCCACTGGATTTTATGAGATTCTGACTTTGGTGTCTCAGGGTGTGTTTTAAGCTGTTCTTCATCATCCAGCCAGGAGGGGACTCTCCATTCAGTGTCTGATTTTGTGCTCTCTGCTCATTACAGGTAAGGAATTCACACTCCAGCTGTGACCATGAGGATCCTCTACCAGCTTCTGGTTGTCCTCTTCCTGATGCTCCAAGGGGCTGCAGGTAAGGAGTGAGGAGGTTAAAGAGAGGGGAATCAATCAGAAAAAAGAAAGAGAGAGCATTCACTTCTGTTTAGTTCCATGGTAAGTGACTCTTCTCTTTCTGCTGGGCAGGTCAGCCCTTCCTTCCAAGCCCAGGTGATGGTTGTGGGGTCCAAAATGGACGCTGCTTCCCAGGGATATGTCGCCGTCCGTACTACTGGATTGGAACGTGTCGGAATGGATACTCTTGCTGCAGAAGGTATGTGGAAGTGCCAGGATCACTGTGGGAATGACTGATAACCCCCTTATCTTTACCCCAGAGCAGCATTTTAGAGGCACAGCTCCTGCCACCATCCTGTCTCAGTTCTCCAGTGCCAGGCGTGGTGACATGGGGGGTCCTCGGGGGGTAATTCACATCCCATGGCAGCCTCTGCTGTGGTGCCATGAGACAGGGAGAACATCGAACATCACTGCAGAAAACTGGTAGGTGGGTAACCTGAGCCTCTCTTCTTCATCATGCAGGGGGTGGTGAATGTGAAGACTCCCTAGATTCCCTTTGGAAATCCTTTCTGCTTCTATCCAATGGCTTCTGAATCACCCATATCCCATTGCTCCTGGTGACGCCAGTTCCTGCTGCAATGAAAAGCTCTCACAATCTTCCCTTGAAGTGAAGCAAATATCAGCATAAATATGAACCAGGCAACACTGTGGAAACTATTTCTTTCTCCTCCTTTAATAAAATCAATTGTGGTGACATTCATGTTGTCGAAACTCAAGTGTATTTTTCAGGGAAGGAGGGGATAGTGCATAAAACTGCTCCCACCATGGGCAGTAACACACAGGTTGGTTGGTGGCTTTTACAGCTGGAAAATTCTCCACTTGCATTCTACTGCACTGTCAGGGAAAAGGGAGGTCATCCCATCCCCTGCTTCCCAATGGCCACATTCCTGGAACACTCCTTTGGGGACATTATACCTTTGTCAGGGATGAAACCTTTGCTTCTCTCTGATGATTTCATGTGTGCTTGTGTTACACATTCCAGTAGTATCCAGGTTGCTTTTTGAAGGTATTTACAGCATTTTTGACTGAGATGTCAGAGACAGAATCTCTGCTCTCTGTCTCTTTTTCCTTGCCCTCCTGGCCTAGCAGTGTAAATAAACCCAAGGTATCTCCAGATGCTTCTTTCAGAAGGCCTGGAGGCATCTGAGGGAAGAACCTTGTACAAGGGGATCATTTTGGATTACATCAGATCCCTTAGTGTGACACAAACCAGAAAAAAGTACAAGGAAGGAAAGAGAAAGAGATTAAGAGCCACATTTCCAAAATGTATGGATGTGCAACATGGCAATTTGGTGTTTATCTCCTCCTCAGAAGCAGTTGCTGAATATTCACAGAACAGGTGCCCAGTGGAATATGTTACCAAACTTAGAAGGTTTTGACTCCTATTGACTTGCTGGGTAGGTTTGGAGTGTCCAACATATGAGAACAAACCTCTGAAGGGGAAATGCTGCCTGTGTTGCAGACACAGCTCCCATTTATGCTGTTCAGCAGAATTAGTGCTCATGGCCTTTCAGCTTGCACAGGATGCTGTTCCACAATATCTCATGCAAAATTTCTGGGTTTCTTCTATTCTTACTGTTACATTCACCTTTTCTTTTTATCTCCTAACAGTCTTATTACAAATATCTATAGCTCAGCTAAAAATATGTAGAACAATTTCACTCCATTGCCTATAAAGGAAGGTATTTACCTTCAGGACACCTGAAGTTTGTTAAGATCACTCCTGCCATGTGTCTCTAGAAAATATAATTCAGCCTATAGAGATTCTTTGGGTTTTAGAAGCTTGAGGTTATATGGCCTGTGCCAAGGAGCTTTGATCACACACACGCCTGCCAGTCCCAGTGTGGTCCTTACACCAAGAGACTCGACTCTGCACTGGTACACCCACACCTTTAATTAGCTGTCAGCTCAAAAATAAGATGAAAGGCAGAATTGCTCATGCAGGTGTTAATCTCATCATTTCTCCCTGTTCACTCAAGATAACAACATATCCTTAAAGTCTTGAACTTGACTAAGGACATTTTGTGATCAGTTTGAAGTTTATGACTGTGTATCCCTCTGGTTTTGATTCACATGGTTTCTTCTTGCTGGTGACCAGTGACAGGACTTGAGGAAATGGCCTGAAGATGTGTCAGGGGAAGTTTAGGCTTGATCTCAGGAAAAGGTTCTTCCCTCAGAGGGTGATCAGGCACTGAAAAGGCTCCCCAGGACAGTGGTCACAGCCCCAAGGCTGCCAGAGCTCAAGGAGTGTTTGGACAATGCTCTCAGAGACAGGGTGGGATTTGTTGGGGTGTCTGTGCAGGGCCAGGAGTTGGAATGATGATCCTTGGCAGTACCTTCCAACTCAGGATATTCTATAATTTTATGCATAGGTCAAAACTTTGTCTGGATGTAGCACATCCCTTGCAAATCACTTATGACTGTAGAACATCTAAATATCCTCCTTCTGGTAGATCTACTTTGGCAGTGAAACTGCTCATAGCAGCTTTTTTAGCTACTCTCCTAGAGTCTGAATTTCTATAATAAACACTCTGTAGTGGCATCAAAGCATATCTTGATTTCCTCTGCACTGATTGTGTCTTATGCCTGGAATTTGGACTGGTACACATGATGGAGTCTAAGGGATGATGTTCCTGTGCCACTGAGGAGCAGTCTGAGGTTAACTCAGCCACCAAGCAGCACTGTTACTCCACCCAGCTCCCCTTTGGAGCACATCTGCCCTTGGCAGGCTGCCAGGGCTGAGCCTATTGCTGCATCTGAAATTCCATCCAAGCCCACATTCAGTGACTTCCAGGTGACTGGAGGATCATTGTCATGAACGAAGTGTCCTCTGGAGGCAAAGGATGGAAGAGCAGACATGTGTAGCAGCATCTTAAATAGTAGGAATACTACTAAAACTCATCCTTAATATTCAACTTTCTTTTTCCAAGGGAAAACTACTAAGAGCAGAGTTTGAGCTTCTCATTTTTCCTCCTAATTGCCTCACCCTCTGTGCTAGATATAAACTCCTAAGACAGAGATAAGATCCTCCTTCCTCTCTCATGAGTGATCTTGGCAAAATTGCCCAAACATCTTGATCTAAAAAGGGTGAAAGACAATTCTCCTCCTGCCAATTTGCAGCCTCATTGTGAGGACACTTCCCATAATGGTGGATCCCACCTGCATCAGGCAGAGCAGCTCTTTAGCACTGTATTATCACATAAAATGCTGACCCCATCCTAATGTTTCTCCCCCTACAAAGAGGACTGGGTGACCTGGACCTGAAATGGGTGAGGGAATGTCACATCCTTGGTGAACCCCAGCTTGGAGTGAAAACCTGCTCTGGAGACAGAGAGAAGTGTAGATGGATCCTGTGCTGAACTTCAATGAAACAAGAAAACAAAAGAAAAATGTTATTTAGAGAAAGAGAATGTCTCAGTGGAAAGTTTCCCTCTGCACTGAAAATAATGAGAAAGAAGATGGTAAAGAGAATTGCTTGCCAAAGTAGCAGTGGTACTACTGCAATCCTGGTGTAAACCAGTTCTACCAGAAAAAGGCAGTAGAGAAAAACACTGAGGCTGTGAAGAGCAAAATACTGATACATCCCTCCTGATGTATCATACAGTCTCTTTTCTCCTCCCAAGAACAGGAGCTTCAGTTGGAAATGGAAAGATTATCCACCCTAAGAGCCACAAACTAAAATGTTGCCAAGGCCTCCCTCACCCCTGTGAGATTTGGGCAACCAAAGATGTTCCATCCCTCCTCTTCTTTTTCCTTCCCTGTTTCCAGACAGAGGTATTTTAATGGCACCAGTGGGCCTGTGACCATGTAGAATTTATATTAAACAATGTCAAGGATGCTCAGGGTTAGAGCCAATCCCTTGCCATTACTTAAACATAGGACCTTGGACACAGTAAAAATTAACTCTGCACCTTTGCTTCCATGAGGAGTTGGGTTGAGTAACAGTAACAGTTGGTAGGCAAGATAACCACAAACACTTGGCCAGAGGTGAAGCAACTGCAACTTTTGCAATTTTATTCCCTTCTTTTTCAGCTTCATGGCCAGAAGTTCACAGACACACCAGAAATACAATTATCATTTTTCCTACCTCAAAACCAGTTCACTTATAAAAGTATGTAGAGAATAAAAAGCTATGTCAGGGTAGGCTTTTATGAGAGATAATTTGTAGATGTGTTTTCAATGCATTTATATCTGTTTGCACCCTTCTGTACACTTCTGTATGCCTGCACTCTAGGACAGGGCTCTGAGCAGCCTGTTCAAGTTGAAGATGTCCCTGGTTATT
The DNA here is from genome assembly GCF_047495875.1 of Pithys albifrons albifrons. NCBI lineage: Eukaryota > Metazoa > Chordata > Aves > Passeriformes > Thamnophilidae > Pithys > Pithys albifrons. The sequence goes on from NC_092459.1 coordinate 560,228, forward strand.
GTGAAAAGGTTGGATTACAAAACCTTTGAAAGGTCTCTTCTGACTGCAGCTGTTCTATGATTCTACTTAAGAACTTAATATCAAAGAATTGAAAAAATACATCACTAGTAACTAGCTGGTGGATCAGTCAGCAGTTAAAATAATTAAGTTTAATTTTGATATTGAATGTTCTGCAAGACGTGGTGCTGTTTGCAGAGGTCTTGGTCAATAAGATGCAACAGTCACCCAAATTAGCAAATACAACCTTATCTGTTATTAAGTACATTATAAGTCATATTAAAATAGTGCATGAGCAATATTTGGTTGTTGACTGAAGTGAGGTGTAAAGTAAAACATGATCTAAAAAACTATTTGATATCTTAAAGTCATAGAATGGCCTGGGTTTGAAGGGACCTTGATGGTCATTCAGTTCCACCCCCCTGCCATGGGCAGGGACACCTTCCACTATCCCAGGCTACTCCAAGCCCCATCCAACCTGACCCCAACCTTCCATGGATGGAGCAGCCACAGCTTCTCTGGGCAACCTGTGCCAGGGCCTCAGCATCCTCAAAGGGAAAAATTTCTTCCCAATATCTAACTTGGTGACATCCTACCTGACTGCAGCCCAGGGGCTCCCAGCACAGGAAGGACATTGACCTGTTGGAGCCACCTCAGAGGGGTGGAGCAGCTCTGCTAGGAGCAAAGGGTGAGAGAGTTGGGATTGTTCATTCTGGAGAAGAGAAAACTTTGGGGTGTCCGAAATTCAGCCTTTCACTGCCTGAAGGGACCAACAAGAAAGATGGAGAGAGACGATTTCCCCCTTGCCCTGATGTGACAGGACAAGTGGGAATGGGTTCATGCTGACAGAGGGCAAGTTTAGGTTAAATATTGCAAAAAAATTATTTTCTGTGTGAGTGGGGAGTCCCTGGCACGGGTTGCCCAAGAAGCTGTGGCTGCCCCATCCCTGGAAGTGTCCAAGGCCAGGCTGAACCTGGGATTGTGGACGGTGTCCCTGCCCACAGCAGGGGGTTTGGAACAAGATGGTCTTTAAGGTCCCTTCCAAGCCAACCCATTCTGTGATTCTGCACTTATGGAACAGAAAATAAACCCACTTGGAGTGCAGAGGAACATGCAGATGCTTTGCAGTGCAGTGGATTGTGTTGCTCCTAAGCAGGGACAGTTCAACGTGTGTCCCAAGATGTTTGACACATACCATGGTGGGTTAACGTGTCTTGCACAAACTGGAGTGTCACAAGAAGTATTGCAGGAATAACCTGGGATCTTCCAGGAGAAATGTTTCAACAGGTTGAGTGAGAAACCCTGTTTTGTCATTGGGCAGTGAAAGCAGTTTGTTTCTGTTTGAATTACACGCCACTGAAAAAAAAAGCTGTAAGTTTTCCATTGGCTCAATGTACAGCTGAGGGAGAGAAAGCAGTTTGCAGTCCCTTTTGGAAACACCTTATAAAAGAGGATCTCAGCCCCACAGTCAAGGACCTCTGCAGGGAAGGGACCAAGAGCAGATCTTGTTTGGCTTCTGGGCTCACCTGATACCTGGTAACATCTCAGTCCTTTTCAGTCTTTCTTTCAATGTTCACCTTCTCTATTTCCTCAAGAATCCAAACCCAAAACAAACCCCAAACCTTTGCATCACTAACTTTAATTTGTATGCTATTTAAAAAGGGTCAATCTAGATTTTCTTAAAATTGGACAGCTTGAATAAGTAGCTCAAATATGTACAAATACCCAGGACACCTTGATAAAAATATTCTGCTAACTAATGTGTAGAAAAACCATCTGGCTGTATGAGGTTACTTTAGAGAGGTCTGTGGTCCAAGGAAATTGGTGGCCTCTTCAATAGAACTCTATCTCTGTGTGTGTGTGTGTATATATATATATATATATATATATATATATATATATATATGTGTGTGTGTGTGTGTGTGTGTGTGTATAAACTGCTTATTTTCCATGAAATATAAATAATATTTGAATATTAAATATATTATGAATAATTATACAATACTTACATAACATGCAAAAGGTTTCCTATTATATCTCTATTTATACTATATAATATGTAATACATAATATGTTCAATCTCTGTCTCTATGTTAAGAACTTTATTTCCTTTCCAGAATTGTTAGCTTTGTCTACTTGTTTCTCCTGATAATTTCCACTACATAGAAACTTGTCTAATCTTATTAATTTCAAAGCTGTTTTGAGCCACCCCCTACCATTCCATTTCAGAAATATGACATTTCAGCACGACCTCCTTGTTAAGAGAATGTAATTTGTGACAGATCCAAACATTCCCTAATGCCAAGAAATACAACATTAACTGCCACTTCTGTATCCATAAGTTCCCTTCTAGGCTGTCTCATCCTAGTTTGCTGATATTGGTTTAAGTGATTAACTCTTTCAATTAAGGCATCATATTTGCTTTTCAAATTGTATCCAATGGGAACTGATCTGGTGGTACATTTCCATTCTAGAACTGTTGCCTGTAGACTAAGACCAGAGATTTTAAAGAAATTGATTTCTGCTGCTATTTCTTGATAAATTTTAACATTACAAAATTAACTACTTTTTTTTCCCCTGAACTTTATAAGTTTGCCTTTTATAATCATCTCATTTTTCTTAATGTTGTTTATTTATTAGATAAAACATTTAACTAAAAATAAACTTATTAGTACAACCCTGGAAGTGCTCAAGGTCAGGTTGGACTGGGCTTGGAGCAACCTGGAATAGTGGGAGGTGTCCCTGCCCACAGCAGGGAGTAGAACTGGATGATCTTTAAGGTCCCTTCCAACCCAAACCATTCTGGGGTTCTGTGATTCTATTTTGGCTGAGGACTATTTAAAAATGTGAGTAATGAAACTATAAAGTAGATAAATGATCACATGTCCCACAATCAGAACAATCATTATGTCCTGTGGGTCATACTGGTTATTTTTGAAAGCTTGAAGAAAATAGGCCATAGAAATGCTATTTTATTAGCACATGGTTTATACAGTTCAGGAGATTGCAGGCCCCAAGGACTGTCTGCCAAACATCTTTCTTGCTCCTTTTTCCTTCACAGGGGAAATCTACAATCATGAAGATCCTTTACCTGCTCTTTTCCCTTCTCTTCTTGACACTCCAGGTTTCTCCAGGTAAGATGGGAAAGAGATAATGGAAAGGGACTTTTGTGCACCTGAAGTAACATTTTGAACCACACTTTAACCACTCCAGGTTACAATTACTGGAATCCAATAGGAATTAATCAAACAACTCAGTGCTAAAAATTCTTTCAAAGGTGGAGAAATTATGACTTCTGAGGAAAAGTGGTGTGTCACTACTGGTGTCTCCCAGAAAAGGTTATGCTGAGTGTTCTAGTGCTAGAAACCTGACATGGTGTGTGTGGTGACCATGATCCTTGAACAGCACCACCCTCAGCAGTGCTGTGTGGATGAAAATAAGACTTGACCAACAATTTTTGGACAGGAGCTGGTATTAAAACCTCTGGATCCATGACTCTTTCCCATAAGGTAAAGGACAATGGGTCAGGAGATCTGATTCCTTCTCCACTTAGATGCACTGTCAGCTGAGGATCCCACTGCCAGAAGGTGCAGACCTGCTTTAGACCTCACCTCTTATATGTGACCAAACCTGGGCCACTTAAGCCAAGTTGGTGGCAAAGGCAGCTCAAGGGATGGGAAACCCTTTGACTGCATTGCCCTGCCCTGCAGAGTGAGAGGGAAGGAAATATTTTGTTATTTTTGCAGGTCTGTCTTCGCCCCGGCGGGAAATGTTCCTGTGTAGAAAAGGAACCTGTCACTTTGGAAGGTGCCCTGTCCATCTGGTCAGAGTTGGAAGTTGCTTCGGGTTCCGCTCCTGCTGCAAGTGGTGAGTCTGACATTCCCCAAGGCTCACTGTGAGCAGACAGTTCCTATTCCTGTGTCCTAAAGGCCGAGGTGTTACTGAATATTTAAATTAGATATGAGGGGAAAAGCTATTATGGCATGAGGGCAGCCAAGTGTTACCTGTTTCCTCAAGTGTTGCTTGTTGTCCTGGGTGTGTTTGGACAAAGCTCTCAGGCACAGGGTGGGATTATTGGGGTGTCCTGTGGGGGGCCTGGAGTTGGACTGATGATCCTGGTGGATCTCTTCCAGCTCAGGATGTTCTATGATTCCATGAACTAAAGTAGGTTGAGCTCCACAGTGCTCTTTCTCCTGAGATGTGCACCATGCTCAGCCCCAGCAAGAAGGATTAAATGCCATCAGAGATGTGACTTTGTGCTCTCTCAGTTGTTTGATCTCCCTCCAGCTCCTGTGCCAGAGTGAACTATCAGGGTTTGGTGTTTGCAGAACTGAATTGTGTTGGTGAGCACAGGTCTCTGAGTGTTCTGAGTGCAAAAAGGCCAACACTGTTGTAAATAGAGTTTTCACATGAAAACCAGCCCTCTGTTTTCACTCTGGAATGATTGCATTCACTCCAATATCAACTCTCTGCTTTTCCTAAGGCAACAGAGAAACGTTTCTTACTCACAGGGATGAGTGCACAGGGCTGTCCCAGTGTGACTGCACATGATATTATGTGTTTTGGAAAACACTTATACTCAAGAGGAAACTACTCATGGACTGAGAGTAAGTAGGAAGTGAGTATAAGCAGAAAGAAAATATGATATTTTTTTCTTTGTGCAGGCCATGGGAAGTAAACAACATTGATGAACCAAACTTTGAAGAGCAATGAAAATTTATTCCAAACCTAGGAATTTGCTTGGAATCTCCTTCCTGCTAAAACCACTGGAACCTGCTGCAAAGCCTCACACACTTTCCAATTTCAATGGAAGAAGCATTATGATGTAGAGTAAATCCAAATGTATTCTGCATTGCTTTCCCTCCTTCTAAATAAATTGTTATTACTTGGCATTTATGTCACTGAAACAAGAGTGTCTGCTGCATGGTCTGAGAGCATCATCCCACCTAGGTCGGACACACAAACCCCAGAGGACCAGAATTCACAGTGCCAACTGCTCCTGAACTGGAGTTTTTCTGAGCCACAGAGCTGTCCAGGGCTGGACAGACATGGACTGAAGACCTTAACCTACAAAGCCAAGAGATAGGCTGGCTGGAATAACTCAGCTTCCCTTTCTGGGACTGTGTTCAAATGCCAAAATCCTTTTATTTTTTCCTTACTGTGCAGAAATCTTTCCTTGGGAAAACAGAAATAGTTTAAGACCTCACTCCCCACCCTGGAGCCCTGGGCTACCCCATCTTATTCTTGTACACTTTAAGGCTCCTTGGCAGAGGCCCTGCTGGGAGCTGTGCTGCTCCATGTCCCATCACACCACATGGCAGGGAGGGACTCCCTTGCCCTCATGAGCACTTGGGATAATCCCATGGGCAACTCAAGGAGACCTTTGTGGACCTCAGAGGGAAACAGATCTCCCAGGGTGAACTCTCCAGCTCTCCTTCAAGGGAATATCACAAAGAGGTCCCATGGTCAAATGGGCCACCCTGCAGGGTGTGACCAGGGGGTCCTCCCCTCTCCACCCCCCTGGACACAACCTGAGGTTAGACTGGGTGCCAGACCTCACCCTCCCTGCAAAAGGCCTACTGACCATAATGCACCTGTGGGTAAACATGTGTGTGTGTCCATGAATGTGTGTTCCTAAAATGTGGTACTGGTTGTGCTGGTAAAAATTTCTCTGTCCAAGGAAGCCACCACAGCCAATTACAGATTTCCATCTGGGTATGCAGCATTGGCAGAGAATCCAGGCTTCTCTTCCTTGGCATTTGCTTCCATTCTGTTTCACTGGATGACTTAATCCAGCTCTCAGTCTCTATGAAGATGCCTCTAAATTGGCCATTTATCCAAACCACGACACATCATCAAGGAAATGTTTCAGTGGGGGTGGTGAGGCCCTGGCAAAAGTTGCCCAGAGAAGCTGTGACTGACCTATCCCTACCCCTGAAAGTGTTCAAGGCCAAGCTGGATAGGGCTTGGAGCAACCTGGGATAGTGGAAGATCTACCTGTTCATGGCAAGGAGGGTTGAACTACATGGTGTTAAAGTTCCCTCCAACCCAAACTATTCTGAGATGATTCTATGAAGTAAGGACACAATCCCTCTGGGACTGGGCTGGTGCTGGTGCACCAGCACTTACCATCTCCATCCCAAAGATTTTCCAGTGAGCCCCCACAGCCCCTGTGCTGCTGTGCTGGGGGTGTCACAAGAAGTGTTGCAGGAGGATAACGGTGACAATTGCAACAGCCCCAGAGGGCACCTCAGCCTCTGCCACTGCCACAGGGAGGGATGAGGGGCAGCCCCAGCACCCCCACACACATGGGCCACTCCCTGGTTGGCCAAGGGGAGCTGTGTCAGCAGGAACAAGTGCATGTCCCACCCTCTGGCAGTGGTGCAAACCCAGGGTGTTTTGGGCAAAGTGATACTCCCCAGTCGTGACACTTCTGTGTGCAAGTGACTCCAGGTCGGATTTGTACATCCCGTTGCTGCCTGTGTGCTCTGCACCAACTCCTTCCTCAAGTAAGTGACTGTGGAGTTTCTTCCAGGACACCAAGAGAGTTCTCTGCCCTCTGACTCATTCCTGGGTTGGTGGTGCACAGAACACTGTCGGCAAGTGTGAGGCTGTGGAGTGTCTTTGCTGGGAATCCTGGGAATGGTCTGCAGTTGGGGATTGGCACTGCCAAGATGAGCTGGGAGGATTTTCCTGAGCCCAGGGAAGCAGAGGTGATTGGGCAGGGTGTTTTGGGCAGACACCTATGGGCTGGCTGAAGTGATGGAGAGCCCTTGCTAAGCCTTGGTGTGGCATGGTATCTCCAGGCATGCTCAATTCCCTGAATTGCAGAATGCAGATCCTTTCCTTTCCATAGTCTGACTATGGGTGTGGCATTGAGCTTTGGCAACATCATCTCCTGATTTACAAACCTTCTCTGGTCTAAGATTAGATTAAGGAGTAGGAGAAATGAAAGAGGAATTTAACACCTTCAGAAATTCCTGGAAATTAGGAACTTTTGAGAAATTAGAGAATATATATGCAATTTATTAATTAAGAACTTATCTGATAGATGAAAGCTGAAAGATTAGAGTCCTTTAGTTCTATAACTTGCAATGGCAATTTTATATTTACTTCTAAATTTCACTGGCTGTTGTTTGGATTGAATTGGCAACAGCAGGCCCCAGGTCTGCAGTCTGTGCTCTGAGGATGGTCTTTGGAAGACCTTTGAAAAAAAATAATGGAAAAGCATCATCTTAGGAGAAAGATAAAGGAAACATCATCTGGTGTGGATGGAGGCAGCCCCTCTGAAGTTTGGGGAACACCAGTGCCCATGATCCTGCACCCTCTGGGGTCCTCCACATCCTCATTGCCTTGGTGTCCCCTCTGCAGCCCTGTGAAGAGCCAGGAGAGGTGGATCAGCCATGAAGATCCTGTCCCTGCTCTTCCCCTTGCTCCTCCTGTTGGTCCAGGGTGCTGCAGGTGAGAGGTGAAGTGCAGAGCTGGGGGGAGGTCTGGGCCCCCATCACTGGGGTTTTTCATGTCCAGGGAAGTGACCAATTTTGTTGGAGGGATGAAAAAGTCAGGGAGGCTTGAGGAGAAAGGTGTTTCTCAAGTGACCTTCCAAGAGGACACAGACATGGGAATGGAGACAGCTCCTGGAAAGAGAAGCCTGGCTTCTCCTGAGGATCAGGAAGGGGGTTGGTTTCAGGCTTCAGCCTGCACCCAGATGTTCCTGTTTAGCTGCCTCTGGATGGTCTCTTGCCTCATACAGGGATGGGAGAGAGCCCCAGGGGTGTTTGGATTGGTGGGTTACCTGGGGCACAAAGCTATTCCTTCTCACCTTGTGCTGCTTCAGCTGAGTGTCCCAAAACCTTCTTATCCCATGCAAGGCCTGGGCAAGGACCTTCCATCAGAGGTCACACCAATCGTGGCACAGCTGGGAGAGGGACATGAGATGTGAGGAGTCCCCTGCTTTCCAACTGTGCTGGTCCAGGCAGAGTTGGGAATGCAGCTGGGGAGCCAGCATGGCTCTTCCTCAATCTCATGCTGGTCCTTCCTGCTCTCAGCTCTTGTGTGCACTCAGCTTAGGCACAAAGGGTCCTTCTAGATAGGACATGTTGCTATTGAAGATGAGTCTGTGGGGAGATTTGAGCTGAGCCCATCTATTGGCCTGAAAGGCACAGAGAGTGTCAGCCTTTCTGCAAACACTCACTACTCTCCTAGATGAGCCCTGTGTCAAGAAGGATTTGGTGCTGCTGGTGGGTGAGAGGCTGGACATGCCCTGGCCATGTGCACTGGGAGCCACAAACCCCTCATGCCCTGGGCTCATCCCACAGCATGGGCAGCAGCAGAGGTGGGAATTCTGCCCCTCTGCCCTGCTCTGGTGAGACCCCAACTGCAGGACTGCCTCCAGCTCTAGGGTCCCCAGGACAGGAAGGACATGGACCTGTTGGATTGACTCCAGGAAAGGCCACCAAGATAGATAGAGGGATGGATCATCTCTCCTATGAGGAAAGGCTGAGAGTATTGGGATTGTTCAGCCTGGAGAAGAGAAGGCTTTGGAGTGACCAATTGTGGTCTGAAGGGAGCCTACAAGCAAAGTGGAGAGGGACTATTTACAAGAGCATGGAATGACAGGACAAGGAGGAATGGCTTCAAACTGGAGGAGTTAGAGTAGATATTAGGAAAAAATTCTTCTGTGTGAGAATGGTTAGGCACAGGCACAGGCACAGGCACAGGCACAGGCACAGGCACAGGCACAGGTTGCCCAGAGTAGCTGTGGATACCACATCCCTGGAAATGTTGAAGGCCAGGTTGGATGGGGCTTGGAGTAATCTGGAAGAGTTGAAGGAGTCCCTGTCCTGGGTGGGGGGGACTGGAAGTAAATGACCTCCAAGATCCCTTCCAACTCAAACCATTCTGCGATCGTGCAATTCTGTGACTGTTGTTTTAATTGCTCTCTGTGTGTCTTTCCCCATGGAAACAGGAAACCCACTAAAGTGCAAAGAAATTGG